>NC_142391.1:6042180-6196058 GCF_059441095.1 Idiotropiscis lumnitzeri
CCGGTGGGAGTCGGCTAGCTTGGAGCGGATTTCGGCCAGGCGGGATTCCGATTGGGTCAAGAGGCGTTCGAGGCGCGTGTTCTCCTCGCGTTGTTTGGCCGAGTGCTGGCGCTCGTCTTCGAGCTTCTTCTGCAAGTCGTCCAAACGCTTCTCCAGCACATCGCTGCGGGAATGCTCGATCTGGAGCTCACGTCTTAGGTTGCTGCACGCCACCGTCTCCTGCTCCATGAGACCTTGGAGGGCCAGCAATTCCGACTTCTGCTGCTCCGAAGACGCTCGCATAATCTGGGGGAGAAAGCGTGATGTTTAGGTTAACCAAGACTATTGATGAGCGTCACGTGAAGGTTTGCGCTGAATAAGTGAAGTGCTGAATGCACACATTGATGTAATAATGCTTCAAAGTAAATAAATCCTAACAGAATACCAGAAAGAAAAAAATAAGTGGAATTGTTTCTAAATGCGTACAAATTAGAGGTGTCAGAAAAACGTGTTATCAAGATTAATCCAACCCCCATTTAACGCAGTCAATTTTTTTAACGAGCAATTAAGACTAATCTTGGCCTAATAAACAATGTAGTTCTATGACGTAGCGCTGACGCTGAAAAAACTCCAACACCTTACCAGATCTTGCGAGACCAGAAAAAACATCAAGCACGCGAAATTTAGGACACGCCTGCATGGGCTTGCTGTGCGGAGTTTTTCGCTGGTTTATTGAACTAAAAGCATCATAGCGAGTGGTAAAAATGACGCAAATTCAATTCTGAACGGCAAGTTGTAGTTTTTTTTTTTTTAAAGTTACCAAATGGTGTCATTTGATCCCTTAGAAAGACTGTTGAGATGCTGTTTTGAGTTACTTTGTTTGTGTGAGTCGAATCCAATGCTTTGTTTAAAAAAAAAGTATTTGCATAAAAACAATTCTAATAATAAAGTTGTTACAATTAAATAAAATTAAATAAATAAATTGTGCGATTAACTGTTAGTTAACTATGAAAAATGCGATTAATTATGATGAAATATTTTAATCGCTTGACAGCACTAGTATAAATATAATACATTTTCATAAATAGAACAAAATTCAAGGACCTTGTGCATTAGTTGCAGCTCTACTTGACACAACCTGTTGGTACTTTGTAGGTTCGAATGTGACGTGTGGCGACTAAATATTTCTTCAAAACTGACGTCGATTTTTTTTTCACGCTAAATAACCCTCCGTCTATAGGACAGAGTGGACAACCAAAAGGACCGTAGTTCCAGCTCGAAAATTCCATTGCATTTTTCTGAGCCTCAATCACAATGCGCTTATGCTGTTTCCTTTCCGTCGCCTCCCCCATACCTCGAGTCTTTGCTCCACTTCGTCTTCTTGCCGCACATTGAGAGCTCGTTCTTGTGCCAGCTGCTGCTTAAGATCCCGGACCAGCGTCCGTTCCTTCGACAAAGTCTCCTCGCACTCTTCTACAGTCAACCTGCGTGATCAATTTAGCGGACAAGATACAACAATGAGGAATCACGAAGCAGTACTTTACACAATTGGGACACTAAGGACATCTACGTAATTGTGAATATATTCTAGAAGTATATTTTCATGGGGAAAAATGTTCTTTGTACCTGAGCGCCTTTATTTTGTTATTTTGCTCCAGCTGTGTCTCATGTGCATATTTCAGCTGCTTGTGGCTCTCCTCTAGCTCTGCTTTTGTTTGGGATTCTGCTTGTAGCTGTCCCCTGTCAGCATCTCCTCTGGAGTCAGTCTGGGGTGAGGGTAAAAGAAAAAGTAAAATCAATCAATAATTTTCCAGGTGTCAAACACTTTGATTATACTCCAATGTCATTTGAGCAAGGCCGAGCGAAAGAGAAAACGGGGAAATGGCTTGAATGGTGATTTTAGCCTTCTTTCCTTGCTATAGCTTGAATGTGAGAGGTGTCCGTCAAAAAGATGTCACATGAGGAAACCTGTTTGGAAGGAAGAATGAATGGTTGCCGTAATTTACAGGAGCCTATCGCAGCTATCTTCGGGCAGTAGGCGGGGTACACCCTGAACTGGCTGCCAGCCAAACGCAGGGCACACATAGACGAACAAGCATCCGCACTCACACTCACACCTAGGAGCAATTTAGAATGTCCAATCAATCTGCCATGCATGTTTTTGGAATGTCGTAGGAAACCGGACCACCCGGAGAAAACCCACACAGGCACGGGGGGATATGCAAGTACCACACAGGAAGGCCGGAATCGAACCCACGACCTCTGCACTGTGAGGCCATCGTGCTAACCAGTCACCCACCACGCCGCCTCCAGTCCAACATTAAAAAAAAAAAATTACTGTTTGCGTAAATGGCTTCATTCTCTATATTTCCCAGTTTTATTGCATTTACTGGATTAATTTAATGTTATTTAATTTATTTTTTTAATGCAAATGTAAATAAACCTTAACCTATTGGGATATATTTGGCAGTGCCAGTTTTTGGTTGTAGTTTTCAGTTCAGGTCAGCGGTAGTAACGCTCGTTGAAAACTCACGAGTGTACGTCTCTGTGCCATTCGGCAGAGCAGCTCACGTAGCGCGATCACGGTCTCCTGCAGGGCCCTTTTCTCCTCCTGCCAGCCCATGGGCGGGTTGGAGGCTGATTTGTCCCCCTGACCCAGCACAGCGGGATGCTCATTCTCCTGGAGCTGCGAAAGTGAGTTCAATTCTGCCACGTAGGACGGATGGAACGAGGATGAGGGCCGACGCTGGGATAAGGTCAATATTCTGCAGCTTTCTTGGTACACTTTCCTCAACAGGGCCTGTTCAAAACAAGTATACACATTAGAGTAGCGATTTCCAACCATCCTGCCGTGACAGAGGGCTGTCATCAAATATTGTAAAACAGTTTTCTCTTCTGTAATTCCCAACGATGGGGGAAAAAATAAATAAATAAACCCTTTGGTCATTACTGTAAGGCTGGGGTAAGAGATGATGACAAAAATTTTGACACAAACCCCCTGCCTCAATGCACATTTTTTTTTCTCTCCCAGTCGACGTACAACTAGATTGACGACCCTTTTAAATTCAATTTGTCCCATCTCCTGATGAGAAGTAAAAATGCAAACACATCCAAATACTTATTATTCAAACGGATTCATCGTGCGGTAAAATTATTTGATAGTGCCAGCCCTATCTGCATGTAGTGTCGACCTGAAGTTCTGGAGACAAGAGGTCATCGCTGTAGCTCATGCTGCCTGCAGCGCTGTCTGTGTTAGCGGTAGGGTTCATGCCCCGGCAGCGGAGATACTCGACAAACTGAGCATCCAGCCTCTCCGTCTGGTCCAGCTCCACTCGCAGCCTGGCGCCCAGCTCTGAGCTCACGTCTGAAGTGCAAAGGATGGGAGGGGAAGAAGAAGAAGAAGAAATGAAGTTAGCGTTACTTTAGCAATAACTCAGTGTTGCTGGTAAGGGCGGTAATTAGGGATACTCACTGCTGCCGTAGCCATCACTTGCCCATTCTCGCGCCGACATGGAAGAGGTGGAGCCCAGCGGTGAAGGGGGTGCTGTTAGGTCAAGTCCTTCCAAATCACATACCTCAAAGAAACAGAACATATACGCAGTCAACGCTTGCCAAATCGCACATGGGCATTCGTGAACGCAGCTACACGTCAAGTTGGTTGCAGAAATGCACCGACAGTCCTTGCGCTTGCTTATCTGTGTATTTTTGTGTTCTTTTTAGAATGTCCTAAGATGGTAGCCCAAATTTTTAGGAAAGCACAGTAAACACCAAATTGAAGATAGTCCTTGCCAAACATGTACCGATTAATCATCAATAATCAAATTAATTACTTTTGAAAATAGAATAATCCATTAGAGATCGGAATTGCAGGCCACGATCGCATTGCGAGTACATACTTTATCGGCACTGACTGAGTCCACAATGGAGAAGTTGTCCGAGACAGACAGAGACCGAGGGGAGTGGCTGCTCTGTGTGCTTGGGTCGGGGGTGATGGTCCTGGAGAGAGGCGGCTCCATCGCCACTAAGGAAGACTCTTTGACGCGAGGGTGGTCCAGCTCCAACGCGCTCAGCTCAGACAGACGAGAGCCCAGAGTGGACACGTGAAACTGTTCTTGGAGGAAATCTTCGGAGCACTCCATGTGCCGCAACAACTCCGGGGAGCTTAGGGAGTTGTTACGGTAGAGTTTCACCACGTCTTCTAAAGCCCTTTGAGAAATATCTGGAAGATAAGTTAAAGAAATAAATTGTTTTTACTTAAGAAAATAAATAAATAAAAATATTAAATTTCTTCAATTAGGGTTGCATGTAAAGTAGTAATGGTAAAAAAAATGGAAAGGTGTTTTTTCGCAGCGGTATCTTATGGGTGAGTTTGCTACCTATTATTCAATTGTTCTGATGTTCGCCATATACCGTTTCAGCATAGAGTATGTAGAAATCAAAATTTGGGGAAAGGTGAACACACCAACTCTAATCCTACCGATGCCTATTTGAGTTCATGAACCTCCGAAGTCAATCAGTTTGGAATTGAATCCAATTTGAGGGAAAATAAGACCCCCACAATCCAGAAACTTTAAACACAAAAATCTAAATTAGTTTGGAAGTTTTTTGGGGGAACTTTTGAAAGTGAAAAAAAAAAAAACATTGTCGATGACCATTGAAGTGTAAATGTAACTTTTCTCGAGATGGGTTAGTGCATAAAATGCAAAGTCAGCGAGGTTTGACTCACATCCTTGGAACAGAACTTTTGCATAACAGTTGAATTTGACTTGATTTACTAGAAATTGCAGCTCTTCACTTCAATTTTTCTTATGATTCAACAAGCAAGGAATTAAATTTCTGCATAATTTCATTATTAAGACTTAATACTTTGTATGTGGTTTTAAACAGCCGCAGTTTGATTTCTATCGTAATCCTGTTCCATCATAAAAAGGCATACGGTTCACCATACTGCATGACCAAGCAGCTGAACAGGACAAGTTATGAAATTAAAAACCAACAAATGGCCGGTGAAGCATGTGCTCGAGCACGGAGGTTCTGCCAATCCAAGACTCACCCCTGTACAAGCTTCCCTTGTGATGGCCAAGCGTGTCCAGCTGACAACCATGCAGTCTGGTTTGCTGCAACTCCCTTTCCTGGAAGTCCAGCGTCTCCTCCTGCGCATTCAGGTCTTCCCGTAGGCGTTCAAGCTCAACTTTCAGCAGGCGGTTGTCGTTCTCCAGATCCGCGACGGCGCGGTCTTTGCTCTAACGGCGGAATATGAAAGGGAAAGGATGCAAATCAGTCGGAACACAGCGTAATCTGCAGCCAACCTATGACAAACTGATACTGCTCAATATAGCAAGCGTGGGCAAACTACGGCCCGGGGGCCACATGCGGCCCGTTAAACGTTTTAATCCGGCCCGCCTACTTGAAAAAAATTAAATGAACAAACCTTGTTAATATTTTATTTTCAAAATACTGTGGTGGGTCAAAGACATATTTTTTTATAATGCTTTTGTTCACTTTCTTATAAAATTAAATGTTTTTTTTTCTCAGATGAGGTGAGGTTTCCAAAACACTCCATCCATCTGCTCCTGTTCTGGCTCCTGTGTCAAATTAGAACCCATTCTGGCCCACCAATCAAAAAGTTTGCCCACCCCTGCAATATAGTGTGAATTCGGCCCATATAAAAATACATTTTCCACAATTGAAAATTTTTCATGAAAAATAATTCCACTGAAATGAAAAGATTTTTGTGAAGTGGACTAGAGTAGTAATGTGCATTTGAATTTTGGTGGCGATCGGTCGCCATCGTATACAACAGAACTGATAAAGTAAGACCAGCTTCAATTTTCGTACTGATGTAACTTGTACATGTTTATCTCTTATATCAGTGCCTGATCAAGTGTCCTTTTAAACTAGTTCCTTGTGTGCTGTTTCTAACTACAAATATTGGAAGAGTATTTTCTGTGCCTGATTGTTACCTGTCCGTCTTCACATAGTTGTTCAGCTCTTTGAGTGCTGTTGCTTAAGTCTTGTTTTACAGTGGCCAACTCGTCCATCAGGGCTTGATGCTCTGTCCTCAGTCTGGCCAACTCCGACTCCCTCAGCCTCAAGGCACCATCGGCTTTAGCCAGTCTTTCCTCAGCATGGGTCTAACACAGAGAAAAGGTTTTATTAGCATTTAGTTCGCGATTTCTTTCAAGGGTAGTTCTGTATTCATTCAACAAGCACACAAATGTGATTCTTTTTTTTTTTTTTTTGTATTTACCGCAACATGAGCTTGATCCGAGCTTGATCACAGCACAAAGACATGAAGCAGTCGGACATAATCGGAATCAGCTTTCTCGGCTAATAATAAATCTCATAGTAAAAGAAGGGAACAGCTTTAAAAACTAGAGCTACCCCGAATCTGCTATGCACTTCCTCATTTCAATGTCACTTCCCCCACGACGCTGCCGTGACGTGCCTTCTGCCCCAACTACAACCAGATGTGTTCCTGCTGTTAGCACAGTTGCACTACACTGCACTGAACTGCACTTTTTGAGTGGCAGCGAGGCATTACCGCCCGGAACCTCAACCCCCGACAACAAGACTTCTCGACAGGTCAAAAGTGGCGAAAACATGAACAGCACATGTAGAGTATTTTTAACACCTGATCCCATCAGCTGTTTTCTTGTATTTATAGTAACTCACGATAGTTTCTTATTTTTTAATAATAATAATACAGTTTCATCCAAAAACTAAGGATAAATATATAGACTATTTAAATCGGGTTGATTTGGTTGTGTCTTGAAGAAAGGAAGGCTAAATTGAGTGCAATACTCTGTAGCAACCAGCAGGGGCACTGTTGAGTCTGTCTCAAATACCAAGCTAAAGAAGTCAACATGAAATCAAAAAAAGGTTACATTAACCAGTGGTGGCTTTGCACAAGCTGCATTCATTTGCAGTCTGGACAGAGGGTTGAAAATTTCCTGCTCTGGATGGAGTCAGAGTCTCCAGAAGAAAGCCCAAGATTTTTTTTTTTCTTCCTCTAGAAAAAAAGTTGCTCTGACAAGGTCACCATGGAAACAACAAAAAAACAGCCTCAGCATTTGTATAAGACAAAAAAAAAGAAAAGAAAAAGACTCACCGGCACTTCCTTTGGAGTATCCTCTTGACTAGTCTTCTTTTCCAAGAGCTGAGCAGTGAGCTTCTTAACGCGGGTTGTTAGTGCAGCCGCTTCTTGTCTGAGCCTTTCAATTTCCTCCTGCAGCTTCCCCTCCCTTCTCCTGAGCGCCTCCCGTTCGTCAGACAGCTCCGCCTTGACGGTCTCGAGCGCATCCACCCGGGCCTGCTTCTCGGCGACGGTCTTGTCTCTGTCCGATACTTCGGCTTGCAGACTCAGGCAATCAGTCTTCAATTTCTGATCTTCGGTTTTTAAAACCTCAACTTGGCTCACTAAGTCTTGTTCCTTCTGTTGAAGTTGAGTTAGCATAGAACTGAGGTGGTCTTTCTCTTTTTGCAGGACGTCCACCTGCTGCGCTTGCAGTCGAAAAGCATTTCTCTCCTCCTCGATGCCCACCAGCTCGGCCTCCTTGAGAGCGAGCAGGCCTCGGAGCTCGTCCGCTTTCTCCCGCTCCGCCGTCAGTCGTCGGCCAAATTCTTCGCCGTGTCCTCTGTACTCCTCCTCCTGGGTCAGCAACAAACGCTCCAAGCCCTCCTTCTCCGCCACCGCCGTCTCCAGCTGAGTCTGAAGGGCCTTGAGGCGTGAGCGGAGAGGCCGAGAGGAGGTCGAGTGAGTCAAGCTGAGTTCGTGCTTCAGGCTGCTGGGCCCGCCTCGAGGTTCTGGGCTGGGAGCCGGCGAGGGATTGATGCTATCGCCGTCCTGCGAGTCGCTCACTTCGCACACGTTGGGCCCGAGTGTGGAGAGCTCCGCCTGCAGTGTGCTGATGACCTCGTGTAGACGCTCCTCTTCTTCCCGTCTGTCCTGGCGCAATCTGGAGATTTCGGACTGGAGATGCTCCACTTGCGAGCTCAGGTCGTGGAGCTCGGCCTCCAGATCCTTTTGAGGGAACAAATACAAAAATGGCAAATATAATCAAGGTAGGCACTGAAGTCACATTTCCACCAGGCCGAGGTATGCGCTTTCATATTTGGCTGAAGCTTCTTTGCCTTGGCTGTATAACTCGCGATGACCAAAGAGAGTGGGAGCTGGTAGCAGAAGCATCAACTAAGATGTTGATTGATCAAGGATCTTATTTACGGGCATGGATTGACAAAATTGACATTTTAATCAGCGGAAGCTTTCACATCTGTAAAATATTATATTAGTTGATGTAGGTTAATGCTCAGAGAAAAAAAATAAATAAAGCGGGTATTTCTGTTCTTAAATGCTGCAGGCAAGTTCAAATGTGCTGAAACCACACCTCGCTCGACTGTCAATCAAATCACACAACAATAACGTGGGGAAAAAGAAAAAGAAATAAATAAAAAAAAATAAAAAGCAACATCATCTCAAATCCTTCTTGTGCCTCCACATAACCGGCCCGTGTTTTAGCCAATGCCACGCTTCCCGCAAAGAAGTGGAGAAAAAAAATAAATCTAAGAAAATTGAAACGCTCAGATTAGCGTTATATTGCCAGAATTGAGACTGCATAGTTCTTAGGCTTTGCGTATTTTCAACAACTGCCTTTATGTAAACCTGATTTGTTAAAAGAAATTGATCGGAAATAACGGCAACTGTGTCAGGCTGTCAGCATCAAACTGTTGCCTAATGAACGACATTTTTGAAAAAAAAAAAAAAAAAAAAAAGATAGACAGCTCTTAACTACGCATTTGGGGGCACTCGCTTCGTGGCTCGCCACTTGACGCTAACACTAGGAGCAGGGCTGCTTCATACACGGTCAGTTTAATTATTATTATTATTTTTTTTTTTTTTTAAAGAATCCTTAATTAGCGATTGCACATGATTCAGGACAACGTTGTGTTGGTAGCAACAGTTTGTGACAGCAATATTACTGGCCAACAATAAAACTTCAAAATAAAAGTATACCAAGACATTAACATCTGTTGTTTTTGTGCTTAAAGGAGGTACTTTGTTTACTCAAAGACTCATTTCAGCCCGAGTATAAATCAGGCGTTATTATTTACCTTATTGTTGGTATTCTCCAGCTCCTGTTCCAGCCTTTGAATCTCATCGTTGAGGTGGTCGATCTCCTGGTTCTTCTCCTGCAGTAGAGCAGAGGGGAGGGTCTCCTCTTTCGGGTCTTCCACGGTTCTTTCTACCTCTTTTTCCTCTGCCAGAATGTCAAGGGCTGACACATGCGCCTGGTTAAAAAAAAAAAGGCAGCTGTCAGACAAGTACACAAGTATTAGGTAAAAAAAAAAATAAATTTAGACAAGTCTACCTTGAGGGCGTCAATCTGCTCCTGGAGCTCATGAACGTGATCTGCGTTCTCGCTGGCGAGTCGCTCCAGCTGGAGCGTGAGGTGTTTCAGCTCAGCTTCTTTAATGCTAAAGTCCCTCTGCACGTTGTCCAGTTGGCCCCGTAAAATATCCGCCTAATAAAAATAGATATTGGCCAAAATTACACTTGCTTAAAACAGCACACAGGTGAACAAGTTATTCCTACTACGCAGTAGTAAAATCATAAGAAAAGTCATAAAAACATTTCAAATTTGGGTTTCAAATTAAGGTTTCACTTAAAAGTTTTGGTTTAAACAGCACATACATACGACGCTGTGCAAACTTGCTCAGTGCGTACCATTCGTAAACTCGCATGACGGCGGATTACAGTAAACTGAAGACAAAAATGCACTGTACCTCTTGTTCCTTGCTCTGAAGGTTTTGCTGCGCCGCGTCCAGAGCATCCCTGAGCTCCTGGGTGGGTTCCCTCGTGTTGTTGTGGTAACAGTGTCTCGTCTCATCCAGCTTGGACTGCAGAGCTGATATCTGAAGCCTGTTGGACAACTGCTGCTGTTCCAGGGCCTGCTTATCCTGACGAGGAGGTAAAAAAATACAATCTAAGTCCAAGAGCGTTGCAAACCAAAATTTGAAGTAAGCACGCCGCAAGCTTGGTTTGAATATCAAAATCAAAATGACTCTTACTTGCAAGAGCTCCTCTTCCCTCAACTTGGCCCGGTGCAGTTCTTGTTCCAGTTGGCCGGCGCCACTGTTACGCTCGGCACTACTGAGCAACGCTTGCTCCAACTCACGGATTCGCGCAGCCAGCTTGTCGATCTCCTCGTTGCGCTCCGCGAGCTCTCGCTGCGCCTGCTGGTTGGCCGCCGTCAGGAAGGCGTGGTCCTCCAGCTTGTCTTTGATGATAGCTTGCAGACTCTCCACCTTGGAACACGCGAAACGGTGGCGGCAGAATGAGGCGGCGTGATAAGGAAGTTTTAAGAGACGGCAACGTAGCAATGGGATTTGTAAACCACGGTGAAACCTCCAAAGTCAGAACCTCCAATCTTTTCTGCCATGTCGAAGTCGTTCCAATTGCAAAACTATTTTCCCAATTGGACGTCTGAGTTGACTTTGTTAAAGGTAACGTTTAACTTTGGAAATTCCACTGCTTATGATTCGGAGCATTCCCGAAGAGCAGCAACTGGGAGAGAATGATTACGTCAAGCCATTCAAAAGCGAGGAGCGACATGGACGGTGAGCAGTTAGGCAAGGAGGAAGCAAGTTAACGCATGCAACATGACTGACAAAAGGGGCCACTACAAAAGAAAGCTCTTTAAAAAAAAAAAAGAGGGCATAAGAGAAAGATAATGATGCAACAATGCATGCATAAGATTCAGAGAAATACGCTCTGGTTGAAGTCCATACCTGCTGAACCAAGTCCTCAAACTACAGCAGTCCATTCAGCACAGGAATAAGCACATGGCAAAAGTCAAGCTTTGTTTCATCACTCCAACCTCTTGCAAACACCAATGGCTATGAGTTAAGAGCTCTTACATTCGGAAAAAGCATCACTACCACACGCATTCATGCACTTCTCATCTTTGTCATTTTGGATCGAGTAATATTTTTTTTTTTTGTGTATGTGGGTGTGAAATTGTTAAAAGACAGGCAGGGGGAGGGGGACTCACCCTGTGCCCTTTGATATCGCTGCTGGCCGTCTGCCTGAGCTGACTCTCCAGCCGTCGGATCTCCTGCTGGAACTCGTCTCTCTCGTGCTCACGCTCGACGGCTTGTTCCTGTTTGAACACAAATGAAAACCAAGTCAATTACATGACAAGCTTGGGATGGGCATAATAATCCATTACTTGATGTTGATTTTTTGTGTCCATCCATTCATGGTAGGTTGATTGGACACTCTAAACTGCCCCGAGAGGTATGAGTGTGAGCGCGGCTGATCTCTGTGTGCCCTGCGATTGGCTGGCAACCAGTTCAGGGTGTACCCCGCCTACGGCCGAAGACGGTATGTATTACAATGACTGACATAATTTTGCCCATGTCGGTAAATTCGGTGACTAAAAAAAAAAAAGAAAGAAAAACAAGAAAAAGAAGTCTTTTCTGTCCGCGGCGATGTTCATGCCCCTTTAAGACGGCTACAGCGCGTGTCGTCACGTGACTCGACCCTTCTGAACATGAATGTAAACAAGACGCGTTCGTAGCTGGCGATTCAAATTCAGAAGCGGCTGACACGGCTGAAGACGAAGTAATGTTAGTTGAAATTATTCCTGTCGCGCTTGTCCCGAAAAGAAATTCGACATCTGTCGTTTGGAAATGTTTTGGGTTCCATAAAGACAATGTTTAAGCTAAAGAACCTGAACTACAAAGTGCGTCGTAAGCACCTGAAACAGCACGTCCAAGCTTTTCTTTTTCACCACCCACAACACAACCATGCTGTTGACGTGGAGCTTGTGCTAAAAGTTCAAAGTGAGGAGCAAGTTTGGACAAGTGACAACAGCCCATAACGGAGGCGACACCATACGAGAGAACGTCTCAGAGGTGGACGCGATAGTCGAGCACACAGCTAAAGATAGAGCTCCTCTAGTTACAGTGGAGCGCACAGGATTTAAACGCCTCATGAACGTAGCCAACAAGAGGTACGAAAATATTTGTTGCAAACCGTACTTCCCGATATGGACAACATCGGGACGGGAGCGGAGACATGTCAAGCATTTTGCATCCACATCCGACTAGTGGTCGAGTCGCAACATGCATCCCTGTTTGATCCTGAATGTGCAGTACATAGACGACAAGTGGCAACCGCGCACCGGAGTACTCGAGACGGCACATTTTCCTGATGAAGCACACTTGTTTATTTGGCATTGGCATTCCATTGACATTTTTTTCATTTTATTTAGCATTTTGTTTACAGGTGACTAGCTCCTTTGCACATGGCATTATTTATATTGTTTACAAGATACCTTTACACAAATCTAGGCCTTTGCAAATGGCATTACAGCATCTCGGCACAATCTATTTGCAGAAAAAGATTTTGTGAGAGGGACCCTTTTTCTCCTGTTCTTTGTGACATTGTTCAAGTCATGCAAAGCAAGCTATTTTGAATGTTTATTCAAATGATTTTTGTACTTTTATTTTTCACTGAAAGTAATGTGTACCAGTTGGTCAATAAAAAACAGTTAATATGCATTTCCTGCATTTATTTTGATTTTGGTCCTCAGGGGGAATTTATCGTGCATTTATCGTTATCGAGCTATAATTGCCCAATTTACAGCGATATTGATTTTAGGTCATATCGCCCAGCCCTAGAATAAAATAACTTCCACTATGGGAAGCTGACCAAGATCCACAAAGACTTTTGCAAATTACAAAAGACCGATTTCTCCGATTACCTCGATGAACTGCCGATCGTGCTTGAGCTGTTTCTCCAGCGCTTGCACCTGCTGGCTGAGGTCTTCGGCATGGTTCTTGTGGTGCAGCTCCTCCTCCTGGCCTTTAGTCTCCTGCTCCTCCAGCTCCCTCTCCAGAGTCCGGAGGCGCAGTGAAAGAGTTTTGTGGTCCTTTTCGGCCTGTCGTTGTAGCTCCAGACGGTCCTGGGTCAAGCGCTCCGTTTCCGCCAGCAGACCTTAGTGGAATGTAGGTGTTTTAATCTCCAAGCAAGATGACATATTCAAGATGTTCGGTAATCACAGACAGTTACAAAGATAGAGTTGCACACCACCGGGAATATTCACAGTTGGACACTTTCCATGGGATTTTCTGGATTTACACAATTCAAGACTTTCTTTTGATCGAGAACTTGAAGAGTATATAAACTCAAGATCTCAAAACTTTCAATTAGAATCCCAATTTGCACATCTTCATCGGCATCTTACCGTTTACGTAAACACGCAAGTTTTATTTAAAAAATTATTTTCAAAACAATGCACTTATTTCAGTCTTTTGATAATGGGACGTGTACGTTTTTTTTTGTTTAAATGTTTGTAAAAAGTAAAATTGGCCAATTCATCTGTTATCGTAATTTTATTCGGACAAATTTCGGAATCAACAAAAAATAAAAAACTATATTAGCGCGGCCCAGATATTTACACTTAAATATGATATATTTCCATTAAATAACCCCCGCAGAAAATCCCAGTCAGTTCAAAAGGAAAGTTTCCAAACTGGAATACGTCCAAAATTCCCCAGCTCAACTTTGCATGGAAATTTATCATAAACTTCATAGAAACTTAGCACAAAATTTCCAGCACTGAGCAGCCCAAGATACATATAAAAAAAAGCACCAAGTTAGACATTTTTAAGGAAAGGAATAAAGAACACTACACAGCAAGAGCATCTGCCACAAGCTGGCATACTGGCAATGATGCCATTATGAAAGCCAAAAAAAAAAAAAAAAAAAACACAGCCTCCCCACCTCCTCATTGCAAACATACTCTGACCCACAAACCGGCAGCAGGTTCTAAATTGAGCCAATGGCCTGGAGGAGACGAGACACAACTGAGCAGGCCCGTTACATAAGCGCACGGCAAAAAGCTAGCTCACCGAAGAGGACATTTATATTCCTCTCGCTCGGCTCACCTTTTTCCCTCTCCCCGAGGCCGGCGGAGAGGTGCTCCTTCTGGCGCAGGAGTGCGGCGTGCTCCTCGCTCAGCTCCTGGTGTTTGCCTCGCAGGCTTTCCAGCTCTGCGCAGAGGCCTTCCGTCTGTTGCGCATTCCTTCGGAGGTCCTCCATCTCCTCCACTAAGCGCTCCTCCTGCGCCTCCTTCTGCAGCAAGGCCTCCTCCAGAGCGGACTTGTTGGCCACATAACCCTCCAGAAGCCCTGAATGGATAGTGACGCGTGCATTGCTAATAAGAAATTGAAAGAATCTACATCTGGTGTGGGCAAACTACGGCCCGGGGGCCATATGCGGCCCGTTAAAAGTTTTAATCCGGCCCGCCGAACTTGAAAAAAATTCAATGAATAAACCTTGTTAATGTTTTATTTTCTAAATACTGTGGTGTGTCAAAGACATATATTGTTGTCATGTTTTTGTTCACTTTCATTTAAAATCAAATGTATTTTTTTTCTCAGATGAGGTGAGGTAACTAAAACACTTCATCCATCTGCTCCTGGTCCAGCCCCTCTTGTCAAATTTTAGAAACCATTGTGGCCCAACAATCAAAAAGTTTGCCCAGCCCACATCTACATGGTTATAGGGCTGGTACAATAAATCGAATTCCCATCAATATCGCAGTTGAATGTGAGCCTCTACGCAAGCTTGGAGAGAACAAGGACAGACTAGTGCTAAATATAATATAATCTATCCCCTGCTACAATAAATTGGCTGATAGACGGTCAAAGCTTCGAGTGGATACTGGGCTCACCCTCAGCCTTGTGCAGTTCCAGCTCCAGCTGACACTTCAACTTGACCTCTTGGTCAATCTGGAGCAACAGGAGATTGTGCTGCTTGAGGAGTTGCGCTGAATCTTCTTGGCCATGAGCGAACCTCTCCTCCAGAGACAAATGGATGTTGTGCGTCTGCTCCAGCTGCAAATGGGGGAAGGATTACAACCTGGTGAGAAGTGTTCGGCATCTGGGGATCATCGTCTTTCCTGAACGCAAAGGATCTGCTTTACTAAATAAAGGTTTACGTAGGGCTGGGCAATATAGCTGGAATGTATATCACAATATAAGTATTTGATATTGCGGCCCGTTAAACGTTTTAAATCGGGCCCGCCGAAGTTGAAAAAAATTAAATGAATAAACCTTGATAATGTTTTATTTTCTAAATGCTGTGGTTTTCCAAAGACATGTATATTGTTGTAATGCTTTTGTTCACTTTCATTTAAAATCAAATGGTTTTTTTTCTCCGATGAGCTGAGGTCACCGGCCCCTCTGTCAAATTTTAGAAGCCATTGTGGCCCACCGATCAAATAGTTTGCCCACCCCTGAGCTATAGGGTTGTTTTAAATACACAAGGTGAATTTTTCCGTTTCAAGTTTAGTTTAAGAATAAACTTTAAGTCAGTTTTTTGTTTTAAGAACATTTCACCATTTGGGGAAAAAAAATAATAAAAAATATCAGCTTTTTGTAACCTAAATTCAATTCACTGCCTGTAAAAGCAACATGTTTGTCTTCGACTAACACCATCACATATTTCATTTTGAGCTCGGACAAATTTTCTGTGGTAAAAAAAAAAAAAAAATCAGACCCCGCTAGAGTGCAAAATCCTTCGTTGAAATAATATAAAAAATGTCCACCACTTCACATCTGTGATGCACACAATCTTTTACATCTGTGTACACGCAATTAAGACCATGCCATCTGCGATCTCAGGAAACCAAAACCACAGTGTGCAGTACCTGTGTATTGGCCTGATTAAGCAGCTGCAGGAGCACATCGACTGTTTGTCGCAGTCGGTTGCAGGCATTCATGGCTGCTTCCTCTCCTCCAGGTTGAATGTGCACGTCTGAAACCAGCAGACTCTCGCAGAGTTGGTGAGTCAGCTCCAGGTCTTCGGGTAGAGACAGATCTGCAACCGAAATGCCAATTCAAACCAGAGTGTGAACTTTAATTCCACCACTGAGCAAAAAAAAAAAAAAAAAAAAAAAATGGCCAACCTGATTCATGTGGATCACCATTTCCAAATGAGCACCTCTGATAGGTAGATTCCTCCGACATGTTTCTGGTGTTAATCTTTTTGCCGATCAGCTCTTCGGTAGCAACCGTGATACGAAGCATCTCAATCAGCACCTTCTTGAGCTTGTCGTTGGCCTGGTGCAGTTTACGTCTACAAATGGAAAAAGAAGCCATGATGCGCATAAAGAAATAAATGACCGTCCTAGGCCGTCCACACGCACAAGGGCTGGACAATAAGGCCTGAAAATAAAACTTTTTGGGAAAATTTTCCAAAATATCTACAACAAATCATTATCTGGACATGTTTCAGCCAATAACAGATCTGTGTGCAGTGTGTTGTTGCGCTGGCTTGACAAAAGCAAGGTCAGCAACATCATGGTCATTTGTACGGACTTACAAGCTCTCCTTTTGTGCTCAAAGATTAAAGCTTCTGCCTTGTGTTACAAAACAAAGCTTGCAGTTCACAATTTTAGTTTTATAAAAGCTTACAATGATCATGTTTTTTTGTTATATTTTGTGATGTGATTAGGCAATGGAATTGAAAACCAGCCACTTCCGCGTCACCAACTCTGAAACTTCTCAAATACAAACACCTCTAAGAGTTTAACTCTTTAAATGCTAGCCATAAAAAAAAAAAAAAAACCTTTTTGAGGGCCAGCCAATTCAGAACATTCTGACTAATCTTTCAAGGCTCATGTAATATTGTGTTTTAGAGCAACAGTGACTTTTATGCTATTCATTTTTACCTTAGTGACACCTTAAGTATCTGAATAGTCATTTTCTTCTATAAAGTACCAAATAATTGTGTTTTTACAGGCAAAATAATTCATTTACAAAAAAAAAAAAAAAGAAATAAATTGACACGTGTAAGAATTTTACATTTGACAAACAATTTACTATTCAGTGTGTATGCACATACAGTATGTCATCGTTTCTGCTTCTAAATTTAAAGGTCAAGGTCGGTCATGTCTATTTTTAACAGTACAATTTAATCAAATGAGAGCGGTCCAAACTTTTACTCCGCAGTTGATGGCAATTGCCATCACGGGTGCTCCTCATTAGGATTCCCGTCGACGTCATTTCACGTCAATGGTGCTTCAAAGAGTTAAGGAAGTCATTCCAAACTACTTCCACAGCTTTTATGACAATTTGTTTTACTAGTTGAATATAGAATGCGGTGACGTAACACAATTACTAGGTAATCTGTTTCTGACAGAATTTTAAAAATATGAAAATTCTGATAAATTGTTCAGAAAGTGAATATTAATAGGTTTCTATACAGAACATATCGCTGGCATCGGGCAGAATTCTTGTACCTCCAAAATGACAGCACTTTTCAGGAACCAACCCCCCTCCCCTCCGCCAAAAAGGCATGTTTAAAAAATAAAACCAAAAAAACTTGCCATTAATTGAATATAATTTAATAAATCAATGATTCCAAAACTAAAAATACACCATGCAATGTACAGGGCAAGTGACTCTGCAACTGCCTTCCAACTCTTTTGTGAAAATTATACTGCTTATGTTGTCTGTTTTTTTAGCGGGAATAAGACCCTCTATTCTAGTCGCTTGTTAAAAGTCACCAGTGCAGTCAGAAGCTCCGAACTAGTGCCTCTCTATTTGCAGCCATATTGGAAGAAGCTCACATCAGCAAAGCAAAACAAGAATAAATCAAAATTAGTTAACAGCCCGAGCACACACCCCCACACCCGCACACACTCATATGAGAATGGACACAAACCTTTCCTCTTTGGCTTTCTGCAAGTCATCGGTGAGCATTTTGAGAAGGTTGCCTCCCTCTTGACTCTCACGTTCCCGTCGTTGGAGGAGAGTGTCCAGAGTCTCCATCTCAGCGCGCTTGCCCTCCAACTCTCCCTGCAGGCAGCTAACCTCCTCTCGTAGCTGGGAGGAAAGACAGAGGATACTTGTGAATGCTATAAACGATCTGTTTCATTCCCAAACCATTAAAATCCAAATTTTAAGCCCTGAGAAAAAAAAAAAAAATAAATAAATAAAAAAAAAAAAAAAAAAAAAAAAACTGTCCAACTTCAGAACTTACAGATAAGATTTTCCTTATTTTTTGGACCAAGCTTGCTTATTTCATTATCCATCCACCACTGCTAAGAGAACTTCCCTCCCTTTTCACTCCCCCTCCCGCTCTTCATTAAAAATGTCTCTTGCAGCCACCTGCATCAGCCAAACAATGGCGTCACCCGGGCAACAAAACCCTCCCAGCCCCTCTCCGGCTAACCTCACGACAGAGGAGAGGTTGAGTTGAGTGTACATGTTAATATCTTACTATCAAACAAGTGCCAGGTGCTATGGCAACTACGAAGTGTATGCACACACTCACTTGGCATTTGCAGCGCCACACTACCTTAAACCAAAATATTCCGGAAAACGTTTTACACAGCATTTGGTATGTTTTGTGAAGCCACCACAGAAGTGGTGTATAATTAATTTCCCTCCAAATTGCGACTTACACTCCGGAGCGACTTTTTTTTTTTTTTTTCTTCATAGTGCATTTTTTTGACTGTGACAAAAAATATGGTCATTATAGTTTCAGTAGGACAAATAAAAAAAAAAAAAGAAAAAAAAATCCAACTCATCTAGATTCATGAGACAATTTGGAAAACACTTTGAACGTTAACACCCTATTCTATTATCATAATATGGTTCATAGAAAAAAAAAAACTCATCCTGACAAACACTTTCAGAAAGTATTTTTTCTTGTTTGAAATAAAGTAAAAATCCTTGTGAGGAGAAGCGGAACAGACAATGGATGGATAATTATATCAATTTGTTTCTGCAGTGTGGCGTTACTACATAATTTGATAAACCATTGCATGTTCATGGAAAAAAAAAAAATTATATATATATTTTTTCATCTTACAGGCAATCAAGAAATTTGTCAAATGCGCATATGCCTAGTACATGATCAAAGTTAATAACCAAATTGTTGACTGCATGTGTGTGAAGAGTACCTGAGCAACCACAGCGTCTAGCTGCTGCAGTTGTGCGGTGAGCTGGCTCATTTTGCCGGTGTAGTTGCGCTCCTTCTCTTCCTGTTCCGACTTCAGGGCCTTACGCAAATCCTCAAGCTCCGCCTGCTTCTCAACCTTGAAAGAAATAGTGATGCATGAATTGAAGGAAAAAAAAAAAAAAGAATGTTCATGCATCTGTTTGTTGTCGTATTTTTGGGTACGTCTTGCAGGCTACGAGTGAAATGTCTGAAAAAAAAAAAAAAAAGCACCTTCAACCAAATAACCTTGCGCATCAGCGGATAAAAAGCTTGCATCCATCCCCTTTAGCAACTGTTCAGATGGCAGCGATGCAAAACCACACGCATGTACCAAATCTCAAGCAGACAGACGGACAAAGACATTCCCCTCGTATATGATGGCGAGATTAAAACCGAAACTGGGTTTGAATAAAGCTCCACTAGGAAGGAGTCCAATAGCGGGGAGGGGGAGGGGGGGAAAAACCCTAAACCTTCAAATGAACTGGTGCATCTGGAGATTAGAGGAGCAATGTCGCAAACAAACACAACGGCATGAAATAATCCACAGAGATTACATAATGCGGGCTCAAAACGACACAGTTGGATGAAAAGAGGTACAAATAGACATATAGAGTAAACTCTCGCATCTTCCCCGTTTCGGCATTTGTGGATTTGTTTTTAGTCTATCCTCATTCACAGAAAAACTCACCTATTTGCTGTTTTTGTGATGGAACTGTTGGAGTCATCAGAGGAGTGACTTGGAAAATGGGGTACGGGTTCTACAAATGGTAGACTGGCCCCCTCTAGTGGTATGTGAAAAAAATCACTATCATAGGTTCTACTGCTTTTTTTGGGGGCTGAGGCTAAAACGGTGCCCGGTGAGGGAGTTCGGCATTGGGCATGAGTCCCTGACTACAAGAACTATGGGTATCAAGCACAATTGCAAATTACTAGGCCCAAACATTTTAGCTCAGGAGCGAGCTGGTGACTGGCGCCAAGCCACTGTGGTGGGAGAGATTCCAGTGGATGTTTTTTCGAGGCTCGAACGTAGGGATGTGTAGGCTAGGATAAAAATGTTTGACCAAGTAGCAGCCATTATTAAGGTTGTAGTGGTAACATTTGGTTGACAGATCAGTTGGGCCGTTTCAGTGGTCACACCCACAGCGTTTGAAAGCAGAGACAATGGTATGATTTTTCACGAGTATGAAATGGCATTTTATAGACTTGTTTTTTTTTTTTTCATCATTCAAATTTGGCAGTGTTCTTCCCTGGGGTGCGTAAAATTGAAAACACATTTATTTTCATTTTTATTTTCGATATATTGAATGTTGATCAGTATTTTTGGATACCTTTCTTGTTTTTCAATGGGTGTCAATTATATACGCGATTTTCATTCTTCGGGTGCGGGCCCGGTACCTATTCCAACGAATAGTGGAAGTTGACTGTAGTTAATTCTAAAAATGTTTACACAGGGTGCCCGTTATTCACAGTGGGAGATCCAGTCCCTTAATTTACAAGAACTCAAAAAAAAAAAAAAAAAATCTTTCACCTTCATGTGATGAATCTTGTCTTGCAACCTCTCTCCGGTTTGGACTTTGAGGATCTCCGCCTCCTCCAGGAAGTGCTGCCGTTGCCTGGACGACGACTCTTCAAGCTCCCGACGACATGCCTCGAGTTCCCGCGCTGAGGCTCCTTTAAGCTCCTATGATGGGGCAACAACGCATCGTGTATTGGTTTCACAGAATTGTACAAATGCACCATTGTGAGGGACGGTCAAAGCCTCTCTCTAAGGGGCCGTTTGTAAAACAGACAACATGCGAGTAGTAACCTAAAACACATTATACGTACACACTAAAAGTGCACAGGCGCCTCCCGATTTACACTGGCCTGTGCGTACACACACACCTGCACGCAAACACCTACACACACCTGTAGCTGGAGTTGGTGCTGTTGATGGACTTGTTCTTTCTCGGTAGTGTACGCCTGCGTGAGCTCCTCAAGAGCAGTGCCGTGTTGCCTTTCCAGTTCTAAAACCTGAGAAGATAAGTGACCGTTTACTATACAGTATGTAGTGCATCCAGAAATTAATTAATTAAGTTTGAGGAAATATGATAGGACCAACTTGTTACTACGTGAATCAATAATACATAACATATAAGATACATCATGGGAAAGATTGGATGAGCGTACCTGCGCCTTCAGCGTACCCAGAGCTTTGCAGTGTTCGGCATCCAGTGACTCTTTTTGAGTCAACAGTTCAGTCTGTGTAGAAAAGAAAATTGAACAGGAAAATGTAAAATTACTGAAAAAAAAAATAAAATAAAAACCCACATCAGAAATTACAAAAAAATAATCATAATGATAGCATGTCGGCAATATTTGAAGCTGTAAAAAAGTTGCAATTTTACGAGAATAAAAAGAAAAATTGATTTATGACTTTCGTTGAAGCCGCGTGCTCACCTGATGAACGTGGCCGAGCTCGGCCGCCAAGGCCCTGAACTTGTCCATGTGCATCTGAGCGAGCTCCTTTCGCAGCGCCTCTCTGACAGCCTCCTGCTCCGCGGCGTAGCGCTCCATCGTGTGCTGATGCTGCGCTTTTTCAGCCGTGAGGTTTTGATGGTGCCTCTGCTCCAGTTGCACCATTTCATCACGCAGTGCCTGTCGTTACAAAAATAAATAAATAAATAAAATAGGATTAGAAATACACTCACTTGGTAACCCTCACGGGAATCTGAGTTTTCATTTTGGCTTCTTTTACAGGATCAACCATTTGTCCAACATCAGCGCTTGTTTGTATTTAAAATAAATAAATAAAATCCAACCAATTAAAATTTGTTTGTACAATGCGCATGGTGCAAAGCAACCCCAGCAGATTGTCTTGGGAACGTAAGGTTGTGCAAACGTGTCCTCTTACGTGTACTTCCTTCAGGTACGTGGCTTCCAAGGTGTCCATATTACTTAGCATCCTCTTTTCGATTTCATCCGTCGCTTCCTGGTGTTTCCGAGCCAGCTCCGCTTCTTGAGCCTCCAGCTGGGCCTGACCGGTTTGCTGAAACAAGGCCTCAAGGGCTTCCAGGTCCTCCTTGCGCTTGGAATTGAGGGCCACTTCCAAAGCAACAAGCTGTGCTTTGTGCTCCGACTGCAGTCGGGCCGTCACAGCCGCAAGCTGGTCCCCGTGCCTGGCGCAGAGCGAGTCCACTTGCTCTTTGTGTTGGGCGCGGAGAGAGTCCATCTCTTTGGAGTGTTTGTTCGTGAGGGCCGCTCGCTCCTGTTCCATCTCAGTGTGATGTTTGTTTCGCAGCTCCGCCGCGGAGATTTCATTCTTGCGGGCCAATTGCTCCAACACGGCTTTTTCTTCCTCAAATCTGAAGGAAGAAAACAAAAATATTAAATAAACACCACAGTGAGTTCGGCTTTGGCCACTGGAGATAAAATACAATGACACAAAATAGAAAATTATGAGAAAAAAAATGAATAAAACCTATAGAGTGGGGAAAAAAGTCCCATTAATTTTTCAATAAAATAAAAATAGAAATGTCAGCTTTTATATGGTCGTAAATAGTGTTGGTTGCATTTGTTCCAGAGTTTTTCTTTTTTTTTTTTGGGGCGGGGTGTAAGAACGCCTCGTGTTTTTTAATGTCATAAGCGTTTTACTGTTTGTGAACTTTACTATAAGTTACTTAAAGCGTTATTTTTAACTAGTATATGAATAGCAAACATTTTCAAGTGGATTTTTGAGCATCGAACAGGACATGCGGAGGTGTTTTATTACGAGCCAGCGGCCGGGAGGGGCTGCACATAGCACAAACACATTCCCTATCGGTCGGTTACTTCCGTGCGGCGAAGTAGGCATCAAAAACCAGCAGGCATTTTCTGAACGATTACAGGAGGACCGTAATCTTCCACTGGATTCTCGATGACCAATTATAGTCACAATATGCAAATAATGTCTGAATTTTATGATGTTATATAAAGTGAACTTTTCAAGCGCAAAGTTGCACAAACGTGGTAACAAGTTGCAAAAATTGGGATAAAAATGACCTTTTTTTTTTAAAAATTCTTTAAAATATTGTGCAATAGGCTTTGTAATGCATGGGGACTTGACCGTTCGGAAAAAAAAAGCTAAAAAAAAAAACCCACTAAATTCTATGCCATGGACTGAAGATGACCAGGAATTGTCATCACATTCTAATTAATTACGGTCAACGTCACCATCAATGACATGATTTATTTCAACAGTGCTATCAATACATCTCTCACCGGTCCTGAGCTTGTTTCAGGCGCTCCTCAACCTGCTGCTGGAGTAGAACCGTGAGCTCTTTCATTTCCTTTGCCGTGCTGCTCTTCTCACGTTGCAGCTCCACATCGTGCTTAGCTTTAAGAACCTGGGGGCCTAAGGCACAAGCGGCGGCGTTACAAACCCAAGGACGGCCACGTCGGCGTTGATAACGGTGAGGAATCTTACACTCGCTCTTCAAGGACTTTTCAGTTTCGGAGAAAGCTTTTTGGAACCGTGTCTTCTGCTCTTCCATCGCATTCTTGATGGCGGCCAGTTCATCTTGGTGTTCATCTCGCAATCTCCTCATTTCCTCTTCGCTTTGTTGCATCAGAGCTTCCTTGAGGCTGACACGCTCCTTGTCAAACTCCCTTTTCAGCTGTGACGGAAATTACAGTTAAGTGATTATACGATCAGGTGACGACTGTGACTTTTGAGAATGGTTGCCATACTTTTTCTGTTGTCTTGTGTAGCTCCGCATTGCTTTTGTTCACGTCGGCAAGTGTGTTCTCCAAGGCTTGGATGAGGGTCAAGCTGGTGTGCAACTCCTCGGTGCAGCACCATAACCGCAATTCCACCTCCACCTGATTGAAATGAGCACATTGTGACAAACAGCAGCCATTTTATATGTATTCAGCTTTATCCTCTCACCTCGACTTGTCTCGCCATCTCCATGTGGACGCGAGTGACTTCTGCAAGAGATGAGTTAAGGGTGAATTCATTTACACTGAATGCCAAAATATGTTGTGGTTCGGCATTCATTTGAAGAATGTTTTGGGATTCTATCCTCCATTCACTGATAATCTAATCAAAGTACCGTATTTTCGCGGCCAAAAGTTGCGCCGTATAAATGGGCGCAGCATCAGTTGTAGGTGCCATTTCTGTATTTAGCACATACATTGGGGAGGGATGTCACTAGTCACGGTTTTAAATCAAAACCAAAACTATGACTGAACAGCATACAAGCAAACAATGAAACAAAGAAACATAAAACATGCATCTCTCATGCCATTCATATCCCAAATAAAAATAACACAAAAAGAATATTGCAATGCATTCTGGGAGCCAATCAGCCTCAGCCAATTAGATGTCTGGTGAGAGGTGTGAGGGGTGTGCTTAGGGCAATGTGTTTTGTCTATTGTCTAAACCTGTGATATTTCTTGCTTGCAATAACATGAATGATAAGACAGACTACGACATCGTGGACAGCATCCCTTTTGTCCAGCTTTCTCCCGCAAGCACATACTGGTCTGTTCTGACTCTCTCTCAAACCATCACCAAAAGATTTATTTGTCACAATCAATTCAAAGCGCAATAGTCTCAGAATTTAACCAGCAGGGTGTGCTAACACGCACTCTGTAATGCCCAAGGAGCATCGGCTGTTGCTCGAGTAAATATCATATGTACGAATCTATGGGTCTCAGTCTATACACAAAGCGTGTCGCATTATGGGGCGCCCTGTCTGATTTGGGGAGTTTTATAGACTTAAAAGTGCGCCTTATGGTCATGAAAATACGGTGTTTCAGTTTGGCATTATTAAAAAATGTTTTTTTAAAATGACAAAATAAATTAGTCACCCTGACTCAAACTTTTCGATGAACTTGATGAACAGCCCAGGCCCAGCAAATGGTGCCATGAACATTTTGATATAGTAAAGCACCTTGTAAGTGACGGTCAGAAAGTTTGGCTCGGAGCTGCTCTTGTTCCAAGGAATGGCGATTCTTCACTGCCTGCAGTTCGCTGTAGTAATGGTCCGCAAGATCTGAACGGACCTAACAGAACAGGCAGAGAGGGCGATGGGTGAATTTACTTCCGTGTGAAAACGATGGGGTGGGGGAGGTTAAGAGTCAAAGACAGAATAAACTAGTCTTACCTGGTGCAATTCTTCCTTAAAGGATGATTGGAGGTCACTGAGCTCCATTTTGAGTTTGTCCTCCATTTCATTGTAAAGCATTTTCTGGATATGACAAAAATATTAGGACATAGTAGATATATGTTCCATGCCTTCAAGCACTGGAGTCAATTTTAAAGCTCTGACAGCACCATAGAAGTTGTGGTATTAATTATTCTTTTACTTGACAAATATCAAATTGTACCGAAAAAAATAAATAAATACAAATAAAAAAGAGAACATAGAATCATTCAACTAGCAAACATTTCTTTATAAAACAGAATTCTATTGATGATCCCATCCAATAATTCAGTAATAGTATAAAAAATGTTTTTTCCATTATTAAACGACCAAACAACAACAAATGTGCACGACACGTGCAGGTATTTTTTTTCTCCACTTGGGGTCACCCTCCTCACATGCTACACTTCGCGACCTTAAGTTTGACCGAAGTAAAAGTCATACCTTTTGCTTGTCCACTTCAAGGCTGGTGTCGCATTGGCCGTCATCCGTTTGCTCTTCAGCAGGATTTTGAGAGACGAAGCTGAGACAAACATTTTATTGAAGTATTTTAGGAGATTTGTTGAGGTGGCTTCGCTGCTGTACCTGCGGTCGGTGGTTTTAAGCACAGACTCCTCCAAAGCACTTTCCACCAGTTTCAGCTGGAGCAGGGCAATTTCTTCTCGGTAGGTCTCCTCAGACACTCGCAACCGCTGCTCAAAATACCTGAAGGGAGGAGTGCCGGCATGATTAAATTTCTCACAGGGAAACATTATTTAAAATAACATGGATAAATTTGGTTACCGTATTTTCCGGACTAGAAGCCGCTACTTTTTGAGGGGCGCCCTGTTGTTTAGAAAATACCCTAAAGAAATCTCAATTTTTTTTCTCATTTGGGTCTGTTCTGTTTTAATTAGCAAAGTTGTTGCCGTGTTAAAAGGCACTGTTTTAACAATTTGTTTATGTGCATTCACAGTACAAAATTAAAAAAAAAAATTTCAACATAGAAAACTGCGGCTTATAGCCTGGTGCAGCTTGTACATCTTTTATTTATTTATTATTAATTTTTTTAAGAGTAGCTGCGGCTTATATTCGGGTGCCAATTATAGTCCGTAAAACACGGTAAGAGCTTTATCTCTGAAAGAATTAAATGCAAAAGTCAAGCTACAACTAAGTATTTTGTGACGCTGTTTAGTTGTGTGCCATGAAATTGTTGATTATTAAATATGCGCCTTGGAATAATAAAAGATGGGAAACAATACATTCAGCAAACCTAATGAGGAGATCAGTTTCCGTTTCACTATGACATAAAAAGACAACACTTCAGTGTTTAGAAATACCTCCTAAGGCTTTCCAGCTCAGCTTCATTCTGCTCTTTGATTTCACGCTTTTGTTCGGTAAAATCGGCTTTGAGGCGCTCAATGTCGTCCACACGGGACGAGCGGGCCAGCAGCTGCTCCTTCAGCTCTGAGATGACAAAAATAAAAAAAGGGTTGATGCCTGGAGCAAAACATTTTCAGGTTTTCCTTTCCTCAGTCATATCGAGTTTCCTTACCGAGTGGAACCAGTCGATACAAAAATGTCACCGCGTGTTCTCAAGGTTGTTAAATCAAGACTTTTGATGAACAGGCACTCTGATGTTGGGTTATATCCATAAATCTCACCTCCAAGCTCTTGACGGCTGGCTCTCATGCTCTCCAGCTGAGTCCACAACTGACCGACTTCCTGTTGTGAACTCTTCTTCAGCAGATCTTTCTCCTCCTGTAACCGTGACACCTGCTTGACAGAGCCAAAGCATGACAGCACAATTTTAGAGCGGTCTTGAATGGTGGCCAGCCTAAGGCACACCTGAGCAATAATCAGGTGCAACATGCTATGTCAGGGGAATATTTGAAAGAATTAGCCCTTTTGTGTAAATGAATTAAAAAAAAATAATAAAAAAAAATAATAAAAAAAATAAAATCTGAGTTTACTTTAACGATGGGGAGAAAAAAAATAAAATAAGTTAAAAAAAAAAAAAAGATTGCGTGCATAATTTTGTTCAGCGTATTAATGGGCCAAGAACGCTTCCCTTCATCATTCTTATTGTGGCAACAGACTTGGAGTAAGCGAGAAATCGACTTCAGCCCAAACCAATTTCAAGCAGATTGGAGTGAGAAAATCCCGTACTAAAAAAATAATCACAAAGGATAATCTGACTTGAATTGGAAGAAAGGGAAAAAGCTCAAATTTGGCCTGATTGCCAATCCTTCTTTGTACATGATTGTCACCTCTTCCAGCAAATGCCACTGCTTCTCCTCTAGTTGCCGCACTTGCTGCTCTCTCTCCTGCAGCAACAAATTGTGGCTGGACATCAACTCCTCCAGAGAAGCTGAATGTCATTTGGAGAAAAAGACAGTCAATATCAAATATTCAGAAAGTATTCACAACATTTCACTTTTTTTTTTTACGACGTTACTCTAAAATTGAATACTTTTTATTTTTTTTCCCCCCCTCAAAATTCTATGCACAAGACCACGTGATTAAATGACATATTTAACATGTGATGTTTTTATTTAATATATTTGCAAAAATCCCCCCCCACAACAGTCATTATGGGATCTTGTGTGTAGAATTTTGAAGGAGTAATTAAATTTTTTTTCATGATCCATTTAGGAATAAGGCGACAACAAAAAGTGGAAATATGAACTGCGAAAACTTTTCAAATGTAATGTAAATCTTGATTTGTAATGAAATGTGTGAAACTCACATGCAGATTTCTTCAGTTCCTGCTTTTGCTCCTGACTGGAACGCTCCAAACTCTCCAGGCGTGCGTTTGACTCTTGCAGCTCCGTCCGAGTGTGGGACAAAGACTCCGTGGCTTCCATCAAAGCTTGGCTGGTCTGGGCGAGCGAAGCCTGCGTTTTGGCGAGTTCTGTTTGGGCGCTGGCGAGGCTTTCCTGGAGTGTCGACTGGGTCATTTCAGCTTGGGCTGCCCACTCTGACTTTAGAACCTGTAAAAAGAACAGAAGATGAAAGAACCTAAATGCATAAATATGAAAACACAGCAATGAAAGTCTTTTGGAAATCCTCACCTTTATCTCTTTGGTCCGATTTTCCTCCATTGAACCTTTCTCATCAGCAAATCGCTTCTCCAGCTCTTCTGAACAAACAAATTAACAAACAAAGAATGTTGAAACAATAGATTTATTTTTAGAAAAAGAATAATTGAAGCCCTCTGTAGTCAGTCACTCACCCATGTCACGTTGATGCAACTCACGAAATTGGTGCCGCTGTGCCTCATTCTGCTCCCTGATGCGCTTCAGTTCCAACAGGTGCTGGTCCCGCAAGGACGCCTGAACTTTAGCGAGAGTGGACTCCCGGGAGACCTCAAGCTGGGATGAGTGAAGATGGGTCAGGCTCAGGCGCAAGGCTTCCAGCTCACGGCTTTGCTTGGCCTTCACGGGAGAAGACAACAATGAGGAGCCCAAATTTGGTTGGGCAAATAAAATAAAATTAAATAAAAATAGGGCTTAAGTTTAATTTCTGTACCTGTGCCTGTTCCATTTCAACCTGATGCGCAGCCTCCAGACTCTCCGTTACCTCCAAAGCGACTTTCAGCTTCAGCTGATTGATTTCCTCATCGTGTTTCTCCTTCAGCTCCAACACCGTCCGCTCATGTTCGCGTTCCGTCACCTGCAGATGGAAACAATTAAGAACAACCGCAGGCTCTGAAAAGTGATCACGACAAATGGAGCTGTGTATTACCAATGTACTGACACATTTGCATTCAAGACATAATACCTATGAACCAATTTCAGATAAATATATTCTAAAATAAATGAAAAAATATTTCAGGATTCTTGAGATGAAATGCTCAGTGGTCAGGATTAATGAAATCATCTTGAGTACCTGCTTAATGAGACTGATGTGTCGCTTCTGCTCCTGCTCCATGGTCACTTTTTGTGCCAGCAGCTCAGAATCCATGCGGCTGTTCAAATCTGACATCTACATATTGATGCAGGTGTGGGGGGAAAAAAAAAAAAAAAAACACAGCTCACAGTAACTGTTTACCACACAGAGTCCACATTTTTAAACATTCCAAACCAGGAAAAAACATCGAACTCGAATGTATTTTTCAACAACGATGAGATGCAGTCATAACTTGAGCAGTTCCTCGGGCCCCACCTCATGTTGGTGTCGATCCAGGAGGTCTGCCATCTCTTGCTGGTGAAACGTCCGGAGCCTCTCCGTGGCCTCCTCCACGGCCAAGACCTGCCTCTCCATCAAAGCCTTCACCTCCTCCTCCCGCTCCTTCCTCAACTCCTCAAGGATTTCCCTCACATCTTGAACGTCTTTATCCTTCTCCAATCTCTCATCCTCCCATTTCTCCCTCTCTTCAGACAACTGTAGGAGAAAAAAAAAACATGATGTTCAGTTCATCTCAAGTGAAAATGGCACCGTTCAGGAATTGTGTTTTTAAGTAAACGTGGCATGGAAATGGTTGCGAGACGACTGGTTAGCACAATGGCCTCACAGTGCACAGGTCATGGGTTTGAGTCTGGCTCCCGCCTTCCTGTGTGGAGTTTGCATGTTCTCCCTGTGCCTGCGTGGGTTTCCTCCCACATTCCAAAAACATGCATGGCAGGTTGATTGGACGCTCTAAATTGCCTCTAGGCATGAGTGTGAGCACGGCTGGTTGTTCGTCTACGTGTGCCCTGCGAGTGGCGGGCAACCGTTTCAGGGTGTACCCCACCTACCGCTCGAAGATAGCTGGGATAGGCTCCAGAGGATAAGCGGTACTGATAATGGATGGAAATGGTTGGCGTTCTTGTGAGAATAAAGAAGGTATGATATTCTTAACATTACTTGTGATTTGAATTGATTTATTCTGATTTTGTGAATGCTTTTTCAGGCCTTACCGAATCCCACAGATTCATGCATAACTATACTGAATACAGCGTTGGTGTCACACTCTGGCCCGTGGGTCAAATTTGGCCCGCAGTGTAATTATCTGTGGCCCGTGACGCTATACCAAATGACTACTATACCATTTTACATTCTATGATAATGGTAACAGTCAAAATGATATTCCTGCATTACAATTGTAATTTAAAAAAACTTAACGTATCACATTAATAAAACCACTTATAATAAAACTCCCCCTTTCCCCCTCCCAAAAAATATATTGTTTTAAAAAATTAAATGCAGGCCTGTGGCTTTGTTCAAGTTTTACATTTCGGCCCACTGTTTATATTTGAGTTTGGCACTCCTGGAATACAGTCATTTATGGAACATGGTTTTGTCAATGTGTACATACTAGATGCATCATTTTGGAGCTTTATGATGCTGTACAATTTAAATGCTTTGATGGCATCCAGTGACACCTAGAAGCACTCACAACCCCCTCACTTCACAGATTTTTGCTATTCGCAGCAAGGCTCAGTCCACTGTCCCCCGTGAATCGACTGTATCCCAACTTTTTGTGACTGGTATGTCTCACCTGAGCATCCTTGGCTTGCAGCAACTTCTCAAAGCGTTCGAGCTCCTCCTTGAGAACCCGCTCCATTGACATCATCTGTTCACCCATCTCCTCTTCTTTCCTCCTGGATCGGTCTTTCTCCTGCTTTGCCAGAGCTTGGGCCTCCTCCAGGTTGACAATCTCCGCTTCCAGTTCACGCCAGCGCTTCTCAGCACTTTGCAAACTGCTGCACTTCTTCTCCAGTTCCACCTGCAGGTTTTTGATCTCAGTTTGGACATCTCGTAGCTTGGTGAGTGTGCTTTGGAGCTCCTCCGTCGTTCGGTCCATCGCCGCGTTTCTTTCGTCCAGCAGAGCAGATGTGGTTTGATGCTTTCTTTTCGTCTCTTCAAGCTCCGACAGGAGTTCATTGAAATTTTCCTGAGGGGAGAGAAATAACATTCGCATCATTTCAGCAGAATTAGTGGATACAAGGGAAAAAAAAAAAAAAAAGCAAACGAGGAAGACAAAAAAATAAAAAAATAACCATAGATTTAGAGTTTTGGTCATAAATAAATAAATGTCTAAATTTTTTGGGGGAGTTTAATGATGTCTTCATAAGTATATATGAAAGCATTTCAGCAGTCTAAATAAGCACATTTTAATAACAGGTGTGGGCAAACAACGGCCTGGGGGCCACACGCGGCCCATTAAAGGTTTTAATGCGGCCCGCTGAACTTGAAAAAAATGCAATAAATAAACCTTTTTAATGTTTTATTTTCTAAATACTGTGATGTGTCAAAAACATACATTTTGTTGCAATGCTTTTGTTCACTTTCATTTAAAATTAAATGCATTCTTTTTCTCCGATGAGGTGAGGTAACCAAAAAATTCATCTGCTCCTGGTCCGGCCCCTCTGTCGAATTTTAAAACCCATTGTGGCCCACCAATCAAAAGGTTTGCCCACCCTTGTTTTATACAATATGTGTGAGAGGTGATCTTGAACTATATTACTGGTCTTTTTCTAAATGTACCTGCAGAGTTTGCAGACGGTTGTCAGCATGAAAAGTACCATCGTCAATCTGCTTAATCTCCTGTAGAGACACTTCCAGCATCTCCTGCTGGTTTTGATGTGACAGGAAAGGTGTCTCGTTCACCGCGTTTAGCTCCTTAAACGATTTATCGTCTAATGAAGGGACCAGCTGGGAAGTATCAGCTGAGATTTCTGCAGCCTCTTCCTCCAGTGAGGCAGCTGTTTTGTTCTTAAGGCCATCTTGTTTGAGACTTTTCAAGTTCATCTCCTCCTCGGCGCATCTCCTCCTCTCTTTCTCCTCCTCGAGCTCCCTGAGTGCTTCCATGAGCTCCTCTGTAACTTGAGCCCACCTGGACAAAGATGACGGAAAAGAGATGTGAGCTTGAGCCAAATGGCAGAAGTGGGAGTAGGACACATTTGTGCGAGTCTTCAGTCTCAAATCTTTTCAAGCACATGTCAAGTTATTGTGCCATAAATCAAGAAAGTCAAATGGAGTTTGGGTTAAGCAATTAACCAGTCATACAAGCTTACTCCTTGTCCCAAAACATTTCCGTACTCTCCAATACAGCGGTACCCAATCATCGGTTTGTGGAAGGGCTCGCGATAAAAAATAAATAATTAAATAATTTAAAAAATTTTTTTGCGGTTGTTAGCTGTAGCTGCTTTTTACCAAACCTATTTTGAGTTTTACCCACCTAAATTGATCAAGTCAATTTACTCCATTGAACAATTTTTTTTCTCGAATGTCAAGTTAAAAAATGTCAATAGCCAGCCTCTAGATTTATTGTGCAAATGGATGTCACTGTCGAGGATGCTGCAGCAAATTTGTCCCGAGTACATTTATCCAGGCTAAAGCTATGTGGAAAAACCACATTAGAATTTGATTGGAGAGTCATGGTTTTGTCCGCTTTTGTTACCAGTTTACTTCCTAGATCAGGCGTAGGCAAACTACGGCCCAGGGGCCACATGCGGCTCGTTAGACGTTTTAATCCGGCCTGCCGAACTTGACAAAAAATTAAAAGAATAAAGCTTGTTAAGGTTTTATTTTCTAAATACTGTGGTTTTTCAAAGTCATATATATTGTTGTAATGCTTTTGTTCCCTTTCATTTAAAATTAAATATATTTTATTTCTCAGATGAGGTGAGGTTACCAAAACACTCCATCTGCTCCTGGTCCGGCCCCTCCGTCAAATTTAAGAACACATTGTGGCCCACCAATCAAAAAGTTTGCCCACCCCTGTCCTAGATGAAATGCTCGTATATTTGTGTTCTCATTTGTAAGCATTATACGCAAACTGTGTAACTTAATTATAAATACTGACATATCAAGAAGAATGATGAGTTCATGTTTTTTTTTTTTTTTATATTTCATGACAATTAATGGTCCATCTGATGACTTGTGTCAATAATACATAAATCACTGGGCTTCGATTCTCCATTCTAAAAGTTCTGCAGTGTTAGTGGTTGGGATGCCAAATGTTGGTGGATAGCCAGGATTGACTTTTCTTTAAAAAAAAAAAACAACAAACATGAGTTTCAACCCACCCAGTCCCAAAAATTGTCGACTTAATATGAGCTCGCGTCAAGTCCCGCACTTCTACAAAACGGAGAACACTTCAGTTTTCCCTCTACCTGTTCCTAGCCTCCTCCAGTTCTTCGGTGGTCTTGTAGACTTCCTCTCGCAACAGATTCAAGTCATGGTCCTTCATAGACAGCTCCTGCCGCAGCTCCCCGCACTGCTGATTCAGCAACTCTTTGGCAATGTCCGTCTCTCTGAAAAGATGCTCGGAAATGCCGCTCGTGCCCACCGGTTCAAAAACTGAGTCGTTGAGCCATAAGGGGTTTGAACCATCAGCCATGTGAAGGGAGGGGGAGTCGTTGTGGACGTCCGAGTCCTCTTTGGGGGGACAGTTGGAGATGGACAACAGAGGTTGGTCGCAGAAAACGTCGCTGTTCAGCTCAAAGCTGCAAGGAGAAAGGCAAAAGGTAATTACAGGCCAGATGCAGCTTGCCACGTCATTTTATGTGGCTTGCAAAAACCTTGTGAATCCTGAAATGTAAGAAAAAATAAAATAAAAATAAAATGCAACAATTGCGAGGGAAAGAAAAAAATAAAATCTTTAAGTTTCAACTGTCCCCCAAAAATTGTAAATAGTAAATTACCATCTTTTCCGGACTATAAGGCGCTACTTTTTTCCCTAGATTTTGAACCATGCGGCTAATACAAAGGTGTGACTGGTCTGTGGATTTTGCTTTCACCACTAGGGGCGCTCTATAGTTCAGACAATACATTAAATAAATCTAGATTTTTTTTTTCTTGGGTCTGTTTTGTTTTAATTAGCAAAGTTGTTTCCATGTTCAAAGGCACTGTTTTAACAATCTGTTTATGTACCTTTATGTGCATTCGCAGTACAAAATTGTTCTGTACATTTTTCCAAAATTAGTTGCTTATATACAGGTGTGGCTTATAGTCCAAAAAATCCATAAAAAGGTGACTTTAGAAATCACAAAAATTGATTAAATTCCCCACCCTCTGTAAATTTCATAACATTTGATGACATAAAAGGAGTGAGGTGGAGACCAATGCAGAGTTAAGAATGTCAAAGTAAAAATAAGAGGAGGAGTGGACAAACCTTCGGTCTGAAGAGATGTCCAGCTGACTGCAAGGCGCAACTGGAACCATTGAAGATTGTGCAAAGTAGCGCTCCATAAAAAGGTTCCCAGATAATGATACATTCATGTTGTCCTGATCTGTTCCCGATTCATCACTGTTTTTGTCAGCGCTGGTGATCTCAGCAAAACTAAAACCGGCTTTGGCCTGATTGTGGAGATCCTTGGAAGCTTTTAGTCCCATGACTTCTTTCGTGCTCTCCTCCAACAGCTGGTTGACCCTCTCTAGCTCTTCTGTGTGCTCCTCTTTCAACTTCCTCACAGCCGCCTCCTGTCTTAGTCGCTCATCCTCAAAGTTTTGGAAACGGCGGGTGAACGCGGCTTCCTCGTCGCACCATCTTCTCTGTGACTCTTCCTCCCCCTGAAGCTTCTTCTTCAGCTGCAGCAGCTCTCTATTGAGCACCTCCTTTTCCTCTAGGCAGCGATTCCGGACTTGGCTCAGCTGGGTCTGCAGGTCCTTTCTTTCAACCTCCATTAACGAAAGCACATGTTGGTGATTCTCCTTCTCTTTTTCCAGTTCAGAACACAGGCGAAGGCAGTTGTCCTGCTCCTCTTGTAGCTTAGCTCTCAGCTCAGATAAGGCGGTGTCCGTCTCTGTCTCGCTGTCAGTGCTGAAGCCCTCGCCGCTGGTTCGGGAGCAGAGGCCGGTGCTTTCCGACTGCTCCGGCGACGGATCTTCCATGTTGAGGTCCTCATTTTGGGAGTTGTGCATTTGCTGTTGCTTGGCCACATCACAGATGTCTGCACCCGGCTGATTTTTAAGGCGTTGAAAGCCCTCACTGGTCTGCATCACAGAATACTTGCAGATTAAAGTTTAGGACACTTTCGGACTCAAATTGAGTTTCAATGATAGTTTGACTTAAGAATGCATGAACGTAAAAATAATAATAATAATAAATTAATAAATAAATAATTTGGGTAAGCCGGCAAAGAAAACATATCAACAGAATCCCTGCCTTGAATATTCACTGGTGCCACATTCTTGGCCATAATCTAGACCAGGCGTGGGCAAACTACAGCACAGGGACCACATGCGGCCCGTTAAACGTTTTAACCCGGCCTGCCGAACTTGAAAAAAATGAAATGAATAAACCTTGTTAATGTTTTATTTTCTAAATACTGTGGCGTGTCAAATACATATATTGTTGTAATGCTTTTGTTCACTTTCATTTAAAATTTAATGTATTTTTTTTTCTCCGATGAGGTGAGGTTACCAAAACACTCCATCCATCTGCTCTTGGTCCGGCCCTTCTGTCAAATTTTAGAACCCATTGTGGCCCGCCAATCCAAATGTTTGCCCACCTTTGTTCTAGACAAACATTTTCAGTCTATGTCCAACTTTGTACTGCACTAAAACACTCAATGAATGTTTCAGACTCTTACCACCCTCTACTGGTGGTAAGTCGACACTGCAGTCAAGCTTTGGGGAATCAGCACATTTTTGACAAATTTTTGTGAGGTCCAGCTCAGGCGAAGGTTAGTTAATCAAAAAGTTACAATCCATCCATGGTATGGACTTCGGAATTTGATTATTCTTTTTTTTTTAAAGTTCTCTTATGTAAGACGAAACCAAAAACGCCCATCTTGTTTTACAGTGCATGCGCTGAGCCGACGACACTGTTACTTCCATGTATGGAAGCAGTAACCCACCCAACCGTTTCTTTCCCACTGCGTACTGGTTAATCAACAACCATTGAACATTCCCAATCACACATCACTCATTTTGAGTCTTCTCGTAACCCAAGAAGCATGTTTCCGGTCATTTCAGCGGCAATTGTGTATTAAGTATACCTGTTGGAGCTGTTTCTGTAGGGCTTGGACCTTGCCGGCGAGGGACTGCACTTCCAGCTGGAACTCATCTCGACTAGACTGGGCCTCTTGCAGTTTGGAGCTGAGCTTGGCGATGATTTCATTGCGCTTCTCCACAGCTTGCTTTAACTGCTAAAATGGTGACCCCAAAAAAATATATTATTTCTGTGTTAGCGTAGGTTAGGTGTATTTAAAAATGTGTAAAATTTGGGACCCGCATTGCGACCAACACAATGCATTGATGAGTACCTGTAACTGTTCTTGACTGGTGAGCGCAACCAGCTCCTCGTCCTTCAGTTCAACGACGGGTGAAAAGCTTGCCTCCACCTTCTCTCCTTGAACTGCCACATTCTTGGGATTCAATGCATCCTTCGGAGACGGACATAGAGATTAAACACAAAATATATATTTTTAAAGGCACACTAATGTTAATGTTTATCCCCCCCCCCCTCCACAAAAAAAAGGCTGTAAATGTCAGTTAATCCCGGCCAGGTTGCCATGACAACGCGGCTCGCAGGCAACATGATGGTTAGTGACCCATTTCTGAAATGTATGTTTACAGAGCGGGAGAAGAGGGTTACGGGGTTACTCGCTAAAGCAAGCAATGAGGATGCAAATCATGGTGACACTGCACATGCCAAGACGATTGAGGCGTCACGTCAACACAAAGGCAAATTGGAGTAATAGAATTGAGCAGTGTCAAAAATAAATAAAACCAGCAGCGCTTCATATATAATAATTCTCCATTGCACCTTGGAAAATGTGTAGTTGAAAAGGGTTTTGAAAAAAATGAAACATGCCTAAAATAAGATACAATTGCAAGTATTCAATAAACAAGAATTGAGACCAGCTCTTATAAGAGATAAAGAAGAACCCACACATTGTAAGACGAGGAGGGCTAACGTGGGATGGTAAAATAATTAATTACATAAAAGTCTGTTAACGTAAGTTTTGAGAAGTAGTTGGCACCGATTTGGCATTTCTTATCCCCTCGAGCAGGTTGTTCCAAAGTTGAGGCGCCCTGAGGGAGAGGTCACCTTGAGTTTTTAAGCCTCAACTTCGGAACAACCTGTATGTTGTCACCTGAGAATTTGAGGCTGGCTCATAAAAAGGTTCAAAGTTCACTTTGGTAGCTCAGAAACAAACAGCGGTATCTTAGCTTGGGAATTTTTCACATTACTTGATTTTGTTTTTTCAGCTTGTGCCTTAAGCAAACATGATGGTAAAAAAAAAAGTTCATTTTGAAAGTTAATAAAGGTCGGCCAATTAACTTGTTCACTACCATTGACGGCTAAATACGTCAAAGAGACTTTTTTTTTTTTTTTTACTCTGCTGGTCGTGAATGAGTTAATCGGCCTGGTTCGTAGTTACACTTGTACGTTCTTATCCGATACAAAAATTAAGCTGTTATGGTGAGCTGGAAGAGATGATTCGCATTTTCATATATTTCAACAAAGAAAGTTGATTTCGAATACAAGTGTTGGAAGTGACGAGCGTGGTCACAGAATGAATTTAATGCCCACTGGAATCAGCAAAATCGATTCTAAATCGAACTGCAAGCCAATGTCGGGTTGCTAAAATTGGACTTTTGTGATGTCATCTGTCTGTGTGAAAAGATGCTGCAGCCGGAGGTGATAACTCGGCGCACAGTACCTCGTGTATGGAGTTCCCATCTGGCGCATTGTGATTCGGCGGCAGTGGCGGTGGCACTATGTGGGAGTCTTGCGTCGCACCGTCATCCTGCGCGACAGCCGGGCCCGTCCTCTTCGGCGTCTTTTTCGCCGCCCCCGTACCGTTGCTCTTCGCCCGCTTCTGTCGGAAGCTAGCAAGCTGCGCAGGAAGGACAGCGAGAGGTAGACGGACACGTACGTCAGCACCGCCGAGCACCACCACACTAGCAGCATGGCGGACTTTTTTTTTTCTTCCCCAAAATAGTTCAGAAAATCACAGAGAAAGAAAAAGTGAAGAGTCACAAAAAGTGTGCGCCGTTGGTCATCCCCAGTCTGGTGAATCAATGCGGGACAATTAAAAAGTGGAAGAAATCCCAAACCTGAGCTTAGAAGAGGCCACACATGCAAAATTAGATCTTGTTCATTTTAAAATGACGCTTCTTCTCTTTCTCTCTGCTTCTCTCTCGCACGCTCATTTTTTAAGCAGCTTAAATCAGACTAGTCGTTCACATTGTGACAGAGACCCCCCGTGAAGCCCCTCCATCGACACGTGACCACCATTTTGTCGATGCAGGTGGCAGATTCTCCTGTCACTCCTTCACCTCTCACCATAATGCGAGCATTGCACAGCGTCGATCGACACGCAAACTCTGAATAAGGGATGCTATGAGTCTAGACGGAGAAAAACAGGGCGGAGCATCAGGACTATTCATACGGAGAGGAGGAGACAAAGCACCACGCGTGTGTGAGTGCGCGCAACGGAGCGTTCAATTCGATTCAAGATGACATGGCCTTGGGAGAGCTACTTGTTGCTCTGTGTGAGGAGTCACGCGCATGCGCGTGTTGGGTTAACGACTGCCTCCATGCCTCTGACAGTAAACCAGGGCTGAATCATTTGGAAAAAATAATCTAATGGTGATTGGTTTGGCTTTTTTTTGTTGTTGTTGCAGTAGATCATTTCAGCACTTTCCGTCATTGAGTAATTTAGCTCAACATAACAGCTAGCCTGACAGCGTACTCAAGCACATTATCAATAAAGAACACAACCAATGCTATAAAGTCAACTCGCCAGTACCTCAATATTCTTGTTAGTTATACTCAACGTTGAGTCAACTTCCTTGCTGAAATAGAAATTATGACAAGTGTTCCATCTCCCTTGGCGCATTAGTGAAAGCTCCACAGAACAACTGTTTTTAAACAAAAGGATTGATTCGGGTCATCAGTGACCGGTGATGCCCTTCTGCTTGACAAGCAGCTACAAAGTTAAGTTACAGGTATCAAAGTCAAGGTCCGGGGGCCAGATCTGGCCCGCAACCTCATTTTATGTGGCCCACGAAGGGCAAATCATGCGCGTCAACTTCCTGTTGCTAGCACATTTTCTTCACTTAACAACATTGAGATGAGATAGTGCATTTTATTTGTTACAAATCCTCCCCTTTTAAAATGGATTGAAGAATTGTTGAACAAACATTCACTTACTGGCTTCTGATTTCAAAATTGGCTTTCCGTCAATCTGTTGCGTGTAAGCGATGACGTAAGGTGATCGTACATTCATAAGGGTTCCCAGTCTGAGGGAAACCGGAACTATGATGTGGCCCGTCCATAAAAATGAGTTTGACACCTTCTGATGTAGACTGATGCGCTAGCTAGCTGCTACGTTCTGTTCATGTTTTTTTTTTTCTTTTCTTTTTTTTTTTGAACACTGCTTGAACACATCACAAATAATTCCCGTGACTGGCACATTAGAAGCGCCGTGCCTCGGCCAAGGCCGCTCGCATGTGATTAAACAGCTGTCAAAGGAACAAAAAGTTGAGCGTTTGTCATCAACAAACCCGCTGCACTAGATGCCTAATAAGATTACACTGAGGACACTGAGCATGAATTTTCTTGAGCCACCAAAACACTGCAAATTAAAGCCGAAGCACCAAATTACCATAGCAACACCCTTCATGAGAATGACGACATCCTCGCAAAAGCACAGCAGTAAAATATTGGAGGGGAGAAAGGCAGAACACCCCGATTGACCACCCGCAAGAGTCTAGAATCCAAAAACTTAAATGACCCATGTCCTTACTTACCGACTGCTTCCGTGGCATGTTGGATGACTTCTGCATAGAGAATATCAGGGATGCACGATTCAAAATGTACTTCAATGCAGCATAGAGCTTTTCGAATGAGGCTGACCTCATGTTGTCAACATACAAAAGGAATCTGAATTAGAATCATCTTCAAGGATGTAAATTATAACTTTAATGCAAATGTCCCCCCCCCCCCACTCTTTTTAAGTGGGTGTTCATTCGGAGGACCTGTTAACCGTTTTTGGTTGTTGCATTCGTGGGAGGTCTGCGCCTGTTTCCTGCTCCTTCACGCAAAGAGTGACATTTTGTAAGACGATATATTTTTTTTAAACTATCACAATGAGCTACAGTATTTTTTCTTTTTCAATGCGAACAATAAAATATATTGGAGAATAATAATTCAAATACATTAAATATTTTTCAACAGCAACTTAATTTCATTAACATTGAATATCGGCATTGAAATGTGGAACAATAAATAAAATATGATAGAAATATCAACAAAACAGAATCAGGTCGTGTTCACAAAAAAAAAAACCACACGCTACAGGTGTTGTGCTTTTGCGTAATAGAAAAAAAATATGATGTCTTATCTCCTTCAAAATGCCCTCTCAACTGGTTTTACACGTTGTTTTTTTTTGTTTGGTGGTATGGTTGTGCCCGACATGGATTTCAATGGTTTGTTGTCGTTTTTTTCCATCCAGTAGGCATTCTGCATTCAGCCACCTTAAATCCAATAGATGACGCTGTGGGTTTTGGAAGTAATTCCATTTCTGCCGATCAACTTTATGTAATTGTACAACGACAGCCATCAGAAAGTAGAACGTTTCTCCCTGTTTCAACACTGTTCTCACTTTCTGTCAATGTGCAGGTGTGCTTTCGAGTGCCGACAACCACAGCGGTGATGACTGACAGGAGAGAGAAGGAAGGAACTCTACTGTACGTTGATGACGTATGAAAACAAACACACATCTGAATGACAGTTAATCAAATCTGGAAAAAATATAGCGTCCATTTTATTTATCAAAATATAAGTCAATCTAGTAACGACCACAACACGCCTCGGAGGATGCTTGTTGTTTTGAGTCTTAAAAAGAAAGATTTCTGGAATAAGCCCCATTTATTTTGTGTGTGCGTGTGAGTGCATGTGCGGGTGTGTGTGTGCGTGTTTATTTTCTTTCGTTTGGAGGAGAAAGTTGCTGCTGGACTATCTGCGACTTCAAGGAGCGGGACCATGTGAAGCCAAGTAAGATGAAAAAGTCAGCACTAAAAGGTACAGTGAGGCGAGAGAGACGAATAGATGGGGCAAGAAAATTTGAACAAATCTTTCTGTAGTGTGTTGCTCGCAAATGGACAAATTACCGGTTGTTGGACGACTGAAGTTGCTTGTTTACTTTCATACCTGGTGAGAAAAAAAATGGAAAACCGCCTAACTGGGTTAAGTCAACTAAAAAATTAGTCGACACAAAAATTCCCATCTTTAAACTATAATGAATAACTTCAACACCAAATTCGTGTTTGGCCACAGTCCATGACGGCGTTGTAGTTTCATCCTATCCAATTTTGACAAACCAGGCTTAGTCAAATTTGCTGTTGTTGAAGGCAAAAGCGCGAGGGTTGTTCTGACGTCACTTCGGTCCAACATGGCCGCCCCCTGAGATTGACAAATCCTTTCAATTATTGTTAATTCCACGAATGCAGTAATATCAAAGTACCGTCTTTTTCTGGGGCTGGCACATATAGCCATTGTAAAAGTATAAAATACGTTATATTTCACTTTAGGCTTGTGACTGACAAGTTGACCCTAAAAACGATACTGCTTTAAACCAAAAAAAGTTGAATTCTTTACATTCCCAGTTATAATAGAGAGCCATTTTCTTTATATTATTATTATAATGAATAGAGTAGTGGATTTGAGCTGGAACGACTTTTTTCATTGAATAGCTGCAAAAGACCTGCGCCGATTTGAAAACTTTACCCCATGTTATTGTCGTCACGATCGGACCAACTAACCCGCGTTTTAAGCGCGCCAAATGAGTTGACGTCGCAATTATGTCACCGCTTCTCACAAGTGACCATGACAAGGTGAGACAAAATAGCGCACAATTGGCAAAAGCGCAATAAATTGAGCGAAGCACAGCAATGAGCAACATGAAACCGTGACAAAAGAGAATGCTAACCTACTAGCATCCCAACATTAGCATGCGCGCACTGTTAGCCCAGCCACTAACCTTCGCTCTCCCAGCCTCTAATTTCCTCTGGCGTTCATCTTCGTCCATCTCCTGGTTCAGACGAAAGCATTAAAATCCAAGACAAGCGTCCCAAATCGACTGGAAAGCACAATTTTTATTCCTTCGGAAAACAAGTTGACATTAAGAATTCTTCAAGCTTTCTCGAAATACAATACTGTCAAACACTATTCAATATGGCCGCCAACTAAATTTGGGTTTTCTGAACGAAAGAGCCAATCAAAATCGTCGCGTTCCGTGTCTTCGACCAATGGGATTGTGAGAGAATTAGACACAACAAAACGAAACCTCCCCCTCGTGGGTTCATGTCAAAACTTGATAACCAATCAAATGGCGGGGTAATCTTGCAACGCGTGATATTTCGCTGAGAGCCAATCAAGACGTTGGAATACTACAACATTGTGGTCAATTTAGGGAATGTTTGTTTAGCGTCGTATACAGAAAAAACATTATTTTAATTTTATTTACCTGTGCATTTGCACTTAATAATATGCCCATTTGGTGTGTAATCCATGATACACCATTATAATCTATTCTCATTTTAATCGTCAACTCCTGCCTGTAGCTGTTCTGTTCTGATGTTTAACAGCAACAACAACAACAAATAAACGGGCGATGAATTTCATTGTAGTTTATCAAAAATATATAAATAGTATAGCCAAGAATGTTGACTTAAAATATACATATTTGGGCGGTGCTACGCCAAGTCAAATCATGACATTTTACGCCAGTTTATTACGGTAAAGTTGACTGAAGTCGAACGATGAATTAAACATGTTGCATACAAATTAAACTTGTTACATATGTAATCATCTGAAAGCATTGAAGAATAGAAAAAAACGTTCGCCCGAACAGGGACTTGAACCCTGGACCCTCAGATTAAAAGTCTGATGCTCTACCGACTGAGCTATCCGGGCTCTTCTCAACTTGTACGGAGTTGTGTAAATAAAGAATAGGGAAAACAAGCGTGGATTGGCGTACAAATGCCGGTCGCTTGCAGAAAAGACAAAGACAGAAATAGATTACAGTCAATTTAATGTCCGAATTTACATCTGTACAAATGCAACTATGAACAGCAAAAACAGGTCGGCAAACTACACTCTTTAACCAGCATTTCATTTGATTGACAGTCAGCTTTATGGCACATCCCTTTCGTGAGTGAAAATTAAAAAAAAATAAACACTTAAAAAGGTAAACGTTCAGGCGCCACATGCACACAACCTAACTGAAGCTACACCAAGTTATTAAAGTGCCTCAAGAATGATGAATTGTTGACATTTCGAGTGATGCTGCTATTGCTACGATGGACGAACAGCTCTTCTCTTCGTTAGCATTTAAGACTTAGCCTGAGAAGGGCTCATATGAGCTCACTACTTTCGTCAATTTTACGAGGGTTGCTGAGAAAACCACCTGTATTTTTTTTTCAGAGCAAATACGTACAACCCATCTCTCTATTATTTTTTTAAATAAGCACAGTGCTTGGACTATGTAACGCAAAGTGTGCAAGGTGATGATTAGTGCTGAACCTGCAAGCTCAAGCCGAAACATATTGTAATGGCCCTGGTATACTGTACAGGCACTACAGTATTCACAAAAAGTAAATTGGTGGGTGTCGACTTGGTCACATGATGTCATATTGTGAACAGCATGACAAAAGAGGACTATTTAATTACCTTTTCTCATTAAACTCATTTTCTGTTGATCTTGAAATCGTACCCAAAAGCCGAATCCTTTTTGAGAGTAGTGCATATTCATTCTAAAAACAAAACATAATTTCCCTTTTCATGTCTCAAAGTACATACATTAAAATCATAGGAACATCATTATTTCAACTCCCCCCCCCCAAATAATTCTAACGACAAAGACCCAATAATCAATTGAGGGTCCATTCCGATACATTATTGTTTGCATCAGTCCAGGAGAAAGGTCCAGTCAAAGGTGGTATGTTCAGGTGTCTCAGAAGGGAAGAAATCCATTGGTTGATTCAATGTAGGAGCTAGCAAACCTGAAATAAAAGCAACAGAGATGTCAGATTATTTTTGTATAGTCACAGTATTCTGACAAAACTACACAGAATACAAATAAACCATGCCATGGACAGATTTTTTTACGGGAGATTAGTTTCATAAAATGAAAACAGTCTGCTTTATTTTTCTCATTGATTTCAATGACATTTACAACCCTCAAGTGAACTCCGTGTGCCATGATTTACAGCCAGCCTCAGAATACGCATAAATTACGTGTGGTGGATGTGTCAGATCTCTGAATGGGAGAATACTTGCATATAAAAAGGAGGAGCACAGAATAAAACTAAACAAAAAAAAAGAATAAATAAATGTAGCCCTATGTATGCAGATTTTCGGGACAGCTTGCAAATTTACAAAGCTACCTTGTGTAAATGTGGTGGCATCTCGTCCTCAGAGCTCTCCTCCGGTAGTGACTCGTGACGGTGTGGCGCCGATTGGTGCGACTCTTCTGCCCAGCCACCCATCGGCACACGGGCGGACCTTGTCACCTTCCCCCCTGGACATAAAGTACCTGGGAGGGAAGCAGATGGATGTGTTAAAAAGTGTTACATTTAAAATGACATCCAATATGGAGGGCTGTATGAAACATTGAATTGAATTTCTTTATCATTTTTGGTGCGCATCTGGACAAAGATGCACATCCACCGTTATTTTTTGGGATTTGTTTTCATGTTTCCTCTCAAGTTCTTATTATTAAACTAATTTTAAAATATTTTTCTTTTAAATTATTTTATAAATGTTATTAAATTATTATCATTGTGGTTGAAAATATGTATCTTGTAATAGTTTTCTATTATGTATTTTTTAAAAATAGGATAAGAGGTTCAAGTAAGTTTTAAACATTTTACTTATATATATTTGGTTGATATAGTACTTATTAATGTATTCATTTTGTTTTTAATTCTTTTTTTAATTTAATGCAATATTTTTAGATTCACTTACTATTTATATTAGTAATTTTTTTTTTTAATTATTTCATTACTGTAAATTACATTTTATTACATTTATTGTTTCAGTCTTCTTTTTTTAATGAACTACATTCAGTTGTAAAATATTTCACTGTTTTTAATTATGTAATATGTATTTTTAATTTAGTGTTTACTAATTATTACATGTATTTAATATTGATTTATTTTATGTTCTTCTTTTCCATTAAATTATTTGAAAAATGTAATAGTTCAGCTTTAATGCAAAAATATAAGGTAATTGATGCAATGATTAAACGAATGTTAATTATTATACCCCGTAAACCCTCGAATATTCGCGGGTCAGCATTTGCGAAATTGCAGATTCTTTCTGGAACCTCATGTCCCTTATTCACTGAAAAGCTCAAATATTTGTGGTTTTGTGGCATCTTGGTGGCAAGGAAGCATTGAAGTAAGTTGACCAGCTTTATTTAGACAAAAGTAGCTATTTGTCGCCCAACCCTGCCCTTCTGGGTGTCATGGTAATTACCGCTGTATGGGCGCTGGTTGCCGCCAACCTGCTGCAACAACGCCCCCTCTGGGCCCGTGGCGATGGCAGCGGCGCCTTCAGAAGCCGAAGAAGGGATGGCAGTGGGACTGGGCACCGTGGTCGGGAAGGTTTGCGAGCGAGGGAAGTGTTTATAGCGGGAGCCAGTCACGCTCTTCACCTCGTCGGGGATGCTGTCGCTGCTCTCGTCGCTCTCCTGTCGGTGCCACGTGTGGCGGGAAAGCACATCGCCGCGGGACTGCTGTTTGTGCAACTGAATAAAAACGGCAGATATTTGGAAAATGGCGTTGCATGTACTTCCGGGTGGCAAATGCACTATATAAATAAAATTGTATTGTTCCAATATGAAAACGTCTATAGGAGGAGGACACAAAAAGGGTGACGTTCCAAAAAAAATAGGAAGGTTCAAGTACAAGTTTTTTATTTAACTTACCTCATGTATGTAAAGAGCGTGGATGCTCATCTCCGTGGAGGCGTACTCTGACAAGACCAAACTGGTAAGTTGAGCCTCCCATGCACTGCTGCCTGAACTCACGGTTCGGGCATCCGTCCTTTGGGAATAAAGACAGTGGTCAAAGTTTTAATTGAGCAAAATGACAAATTTCACTCTTTTGACAAGATCTCTCGTACCCAGAGCCCGCCATAGTCCGATTCATGATGGAGGTGTGGCCGGCAGTCCGGTAAGCCGCACTGAAGCTGCCCCTCAGGGGAAGACTGCTGCTGATTGGGGAAAGTGAGCGCAAGGCCGCCACCGCATCGCTGGCCGCCACCGCGTGATCGCTGAGTGAACCATCCCGGCCAAAATGAACAGAGGCCAGAGAGGACGGTGCCACCAAAAGATTGGCAATCAGACTCCTCGGCTGAAAGAGGAGGAGGGGGGGAAACAATGATAAACTCAGCAGGCTGTTTGTCAACAGAGCGATGCTCAAGTGGACGTCATGTACTTCAGATTCAGAGAGCGAGAGCGGATGAGCGTCTGAAGGAGCCCCGGTGGCCTCACGCTGAACTCTTTCCTTCAGCTGGCTGATGAAGTGTGTGGTCTCGCGGGGAGGCTGCCACTGCGGGTTGGTGATGGCAAAGTGCATCAGGGACAATTCGGTTTTGCCGTCCTCTGCCTGCTGGTAGATGGACGCCTCGGTCTTTCCCTCGGACATCCACTGTGAAGGCAGACACATATTTTTCACTTGGTGGCAGCTCGGGCTGATTGATGAATTTTTTGTGATGAATTCCAAGTTTATCAGGACAACATATTTTTGAGGGGACCCCCTGCCAATTTAATGGTTTTATTTGCTGCTTTCTTTGGTACCTGTCCTATTGCTAAGTGAGTCCGTGTATGATTTAAAAATCCACGATACAGTGAGACAAAGTGAATTGCAATATGGTAACAGATGACTGTATTTCAAAATCAATTTTTGCCCCTTAGTCATGGTCAGGTACACTTAATATATCATTCATAGGTTTGTGCAAATTCACAAATATTTTTATTTTATAATGATAAGAAGAAACTAATAGAAGTAGCGAGTCGAATGGCATATCTGAAAAAGACATGTTTCAACGTTTTCAGCAAACAAAAATAAATAAACAAATTCAACAAACAAGAAAAAAAAACCTGACAGTCTAAAGTAGGCGGAGCCAATACTGAGAAACAGTAAAGAAGCAAGACAGTGTCATCTGGAAATGTTCAATAGTGCTTAATAGTGTTGAATGATTTGCGTTAAAATGTTCAAAATGTAAATGTTTTATTTCATCAAGAGCCACTGGATTGATAATCTAATATTATTTTGAATGAATAAAAATGGTAACAATTTGAATCTGTTTTTTTCATTTATTATTCAACTGCTTTACGATTATTTCAGTCCAGATATTGAGATTTTGGTACAGTGACAAGGCTACATAAATGACAGAGAATCCCCACAGACATACATGCAAGACAAAGACCCTTACCGCAGGGTGCCCGTGTTGCCTGATGTCCATCTGGGCAAAGGAGCAAGTGTCTCCCACACCCACCACCTCCACGGTGAAATTCCGGAAGAAATCAATGATCTCCAGAGACTTCCTCCTCAGGCAGAAGATGAGGATGATGGGAGTCACCACTGGACTCAGCAGCTCCTCCAGTATGAACACCTACAAGAAGAAAAAAAATGTGCCATGACAAAATGGACGTGGAAATTAGGGGTGGGCAAGGTATGACCTGTGGGCCACATGCGGCCTGCGCCGTTCTTTAATCCGGTCCACCGAGAATTTACACTGTCAAGTATCTTTTTTTTGCATTGATGATTTTTTTTGCCCTTGGTTAACTTGTATTAATTGTTTTTAAATTAAATATGGTTAAATCAGAAAATAGTTATGTTAATTGATTGATTTGAAATAATAATAATTAGAGGCGATTGAGTAGTTAGCACGTCTTTCCTCGCAGTTCTGAGGTCCACGATTAAATTCTTGGCCCTGACCTTTCTAAATGGCATTGTTGACTATATTTAATTTTCATCCCCCCCACCCCCTTGCTTAGATTTTTCCTCAATGCAGCTCCGGTATTTGCTTTTCCTTTTATCTATTTTCTGCATTTGTGTGGCTTTTCTTCAGGTGTTCCAGGTTCCTCCCATATTTCACAAACATCCATAGAAGGTTAATTAAAGACTGTAAATTAGCAGTAGGTGTGAATATGAGTGGTCTCTCTGTGCCTTGTGATTGACTGGCGACCAGTCCAGGGTATAGCCGCTCCTATAGTCAGCCGGCATAGACTTCAGCTCACCTGTGACCCAAATGAGGATAAACACTGTAGGAAATGGCTGGACAGATTTTTTCTTTTTTTTTTTACTTATCAATTTAGTTTCCCACGTGACCCTTTAGCACAAAAGTGTGCCTACCCCTGGTAAAATGCTATTAAATGATATTTCATCCAGGTTTGGCTTACTTACGGCTTTGTACTGGAAGACCTGCGAGAATTGGTCCCTTGTCTCATATCTGTGCGCGTTGCCCTGCCAGTGATCAGGCATGTAATGAATATGAGCCAAGATGACTCGCAAGAGCTGCTCGGGACAAAACACCATGTGCTTATCAGGGATAAACGACCTGCAGAAAAAAAGAGAATCCCATACAACTCCGATCTTTACAGTGGGATTAGAGTGAAGATAAATTTGCTGCGAAATGAAACAAACCTGCACACTGTGATGCACACTCCCAGCAGCGTGATTGACGACAGGACGTGCTCAACTGCGAGCACGTCCTCGTCGTAGATGGTCAACGCGATCAGGACGGCCAGGAGGGAGCCGGCGAAAAAGGCGACATTCTTGGCCACCACCGTCAGTAGTGGTGAGAGGAAACAGTTCATGTACTTGGACGCCGCCTGCATGTAGAAGAGGAAGCAAAGGCAGAAGTGAGTGACCGTAGATACACCGTAAAAATAAGATTGATGACGAAGTGCTGCTTCCACAATTGAAAATACAATCAGTGTTTTGCTTGTCTTGACCCTCGCGAAACTTTGAAGAAAATGCAACAGTGAACTGTTTTAATTGTGGAAAATAAATTGAATAAATAAAACTATGAGTGGCTGTTTACCAGTCCAGGGTGTACCCCACCGACCGCCAAGGCACCAGCATGCCCGCAACCCTTATGACGAAGAAGCGGCTCAGATAATGGAAGGATGGATAAAAGAATACACGCATAATACTCTGTGCGTGTGTGTGTGTAAAAGAACTGTAATAACAAACGGTTAAAACGTGAATGAAAATTGAGGGAACGATGATGAATCAACACTTTTGGATGGATAGTTATTTCTGAAGAATTTTAGAAAAATCTATTAGTTTTTTAATAATAATATTAATAAGAATCGTGAAGATATATTTTCATCTAAAATTGTCCAAAATTCCTTCAAAATTCCAAAAATGTCTTCACAACAGTAAATATCCCATTTGTGGTGATAATTTGCCAAATATAAAAGATTTGTGGGGGAAAGGGACAGCCTTTTAATTGCATATAGATCCCACAAGATATTGGATTTTTTTTTTTCAACCAATGAGACTCAATTAGATTTTCAGCAACTAAAGGAGGGAAGAAAAAAAACAACGAAAAATGGGCGGTTTATAACAGGTGAATGCTCCCGTCATTGTTTTTGTGGATTGGCATTTCCACAATGATTCAAATTAAAATATTTTCTCTCTTAGACAAAAGCCTCCACTAAGTGTCATGAGTTTTTGTAGTTAGGCTGGGAACAAAAATAGCGCACAGGCAAAGACTCACCTTGTAGCCTTTGCTAAGCCTGGACATGAGCTCATGGTCCAACTCATTGAAGTGGCGCAGATAGCATCGGCCGTATAGAGACCAACATCGCGCACCGAGAGAACCGGGCTCTCGCTTGATCACCTTGACAAATACACACGCACGCACACGTGGTCACGCTGGATCGGAATTTCAACGAGTCTGTGAAAAGCAGTACCTCCGTGTAGCTGAAGAACGCATAGAGAATCTGCCAGACGAGGATGACGGGACACAAGAGGAGGTTGGCGACGCCGATCCACAGGATGCGCGACGCCAGTCTGTCGGCCAGCTCGAGACGGTTTCCTCCTCTCTTGTACTCTGGCTTCAGGCTCCACTCGTTCTCAAATAGAGAACCTGAAGGAGGACAACAAGGCACAAATTAAGCAATTCATATTGGATTTGGGCTCATTTCAATACCAGTAGATTTTTTTTTTCTTTTAAATTCAATCCACTATTTAGCAAAATGAAGAAACAAACCTGGCCCCCAAAAGAAGATGAGCTCAAAATTATACTTGAGGCCCCGCGTGAAGAACACAACGTCTCCAAGTAGAGGGAGTCGAAAGCGCACAGGAAGCAGAGATTTATTCACCATGGCAACCTGCAATCGTCAAAAGAAGAGACGGCAAAGTGGTCTGAGTTCACGTGCCGATTTGATAGACAAAGTAACAATGAGGTACACGGAAGAAGAGCAACCATGTAGTTTTTGAAGCGGAGGATGCGGTGATAAATGTCAAGCTCCGTCAGCTCTTTCTTATGGATGCAAATCTGGTGCTCCTTCTGGATCTCCACTATCCTGGCCTGAACCTCCTGCCATGTTGCGTAGGGCAGCTCCGACTAGTTAAACACACAAGTAATGGGATTTATTATTTTTTTTTTAATGAATAAATAAATAATGTCATTGATGACAAGATGGCTCATCTCACCATTGTCATCTTCAGGGCATTAATGTAGAAGGATCGGATCTCCCAGTAGCAACACACGTTGTAGATGAATTTCACCAAGCGATGGAACCAAAACACCCCGGAGATCATCAGCACAAAGATGACAAATGCGTTGTCTCGGATGCTGCCGGCGGAATCGATTGTGTTACTACAGCTGTTTTGTCGAGAAAACAGCAATGCTATTGTAAAACGCGAGATTAATGTTGTTTCAGATCCGGATTTTAAAAATAAACCCAACCTTGTCAACAACAACAACACGACCACTTTAACAACCAATTTGCAGACTACATGTTAAAAAAATGCACTTTTTGCGCATATAGTGACTGGGGGTGTTAATTTAAAAAGATTACATAAAAAAAATATTTCATCTTATTTATTTGTTAATTCAGTGCTTCTCAATTATTTTCTGTTACGCCCCCCCTAACAAGAAAATAAACAATTTCTCTGCTAATTAGAAAAAGCAAATGCTCCGCCTCCTTTTCCTGTTTTATTTCTACCAATAATAAGCATGCTTTAACGCAAGTTTTTCAACCCCCAGCATTAATTTGCATCAACTTTTAGAAACGTTTTCCTTTTTGCCAAGAGATATGGAAACACAATCTCGCATAAATTCACATTTTTAAATAGTCAAAAGCAAGACCACCAAGACAGCACATACCTTGGGTCAAAAGTTCTGAAGATGTCAATAATATATTATATATTTAGCATATTTTCATATGCAAAACAAAATGCAAATATTTTCACTTATGTTGCTTGTTTCTTTGCAATAACTTGTCACTTTTTTAAAATGTTGTCATTAGAGTAATTGGAAAAGTTGCAAAATATAATTTGACAACTCTGACTTAGCATTTGTAAACTGGTTCCTGTCCATTCTCGGCCATGTAAATGCTCTTACGCAAGAGTGAAAAAAAATAAATAAATAAATAATTGAGAAAATGGATTTATCGGCCAGCCCTACCGTGCGTTGCAGACGTCCACGGGTACGAACGCGTCGGGCAGGGTGACCTTGGAGGAATCCGTGTGGTTGATAAACTTGTTGGCGAAGAGGATGTCGTAGTCCACGCAGTTGGCGAGGAAAACAGTGAAGCCCACCACGAACAGCAACTGACTGCACAGGTAACACCTCATCCATTAAAAATCGAATAAATATATATTTGAAAAATGCTTTTAAACAACTTTAGAGGCTATGGCATACACCAGCTCGAAGATCTCTCCCAGGAGCATACATGTGAATCCATTCTTCTGGTGCAAATTATAAACGTAAAAGATGTTAAGGAAAATTTGAAATCTGTCCCAATTCGCCAAACTGTTATTCCTTCCAGCCTGTTATTTACCGCTTTCACACTTTTTCACACATTCCCTTAGAACTTTTGTCGCACACCTCTACTAGGCAGGTCCACATAGCAAGATGAGGACCAGCTCAAAAGGATATTCTCTGAAAGAACAGGTCCAGGTTTTCGATGTGGTGCCACTGGGCTGCAAAAAAAAAAAAAAAAAAAAAACATTAGTTACGCATATGTTATTCCACTGCACAATTTGTGTTTTTTTTTATTTTTTTAATGTGTGGCCTACATTTAGCGCCCTCTGGAACATGCATCAGCAGGTTCTCTTCGCCCGGCGGGGAGTCGCTGTACGACGCCTCCAGGCGCTGGTACTCCGTGTCGAAGTGCGCCATCGTGGGGAAGCGGCGTCAGTGTTGAGTCGCCGGGGTCGTAGCTACTGACTGCAGCCCGGACGACGTTCGGTGGTTGGAAGGGAAAGAGGTAAAAATGTGAAGATGATGGGAAGTAAACATGACAAAAGGAACAACGGTTAATTCTGAATTGTGTCGAGTACATCAGTGAGATCTTTCTGAATGTCGTTAGGTGTTATGCTTCAAAATTCTTTGGGGCGCTGTATCTTTGCTTGTGTGAAGCAAATTGTATTAATAATAATAATAATAATAATAATAATAATAAAGCTGCCTTGCCTTAACATCATTTGGTGTCAGAAAATCAATCTTCATTAAACCTACGTGGACATCTCTATTTTTGTCGACTTCAACTGCTGCAAATATTATGACTGGCCCAATCAGTCTATTTTTTACCATAATTTTTTTTTCTCCATAGATGCTCACATTCATGTGAAATGGTTAATGCCCATAAAATCCAAACAATGAAGGCGATAGTTGCTAATAATTTTTGAGGTGAGAGTGGGCCTAAATATAGATGTCCGCATGAATTATGGTGACGACTGATCTCAGTTTTCTGACACGAAGCAACGTTAAGCTTTACTTTATCGTGAGCGACTATGAGAATGAAGGACAGGCTTAATTAATGTCTGCAAAATCCAAAATAATGGCGCTATCGTTCTTTTGTTTTTTCTTTCTTCTTCTAACATCAAACATTTTAGGCTGTCCCCTGCAAATTCTCTTCAGACTTCAGCTCAAGAGCATCTAAATCTCAACCACAAGTGTATTTTGTTTTGGTGACACCCCCAAAAGGGCATCAAATAACAAGTTTCGATTGCCATCACACTGTCCATGTTTGTAACCAGTTTGCCCTCATCAGGCTCACAGGTGATCTGCAGGTGACTAGACAGCACTGGAACAGCTGAACTTTATTTGAGGTTAATCAAAGGGACGTTAGGTGGGGGCAGGTATGTCTTGACTACCATTAACATAAGTTGGAATGTAATTGGTTACTTTTGAACACAACCCCTTTATTAGATCGTGTTTATCTTATAAGCCCCCTATCCAAAGGTTAAAGGTCACAATAATGTTGAAAACAAGTTTGGAAATTATTCATCTGGGCCTATTTGGCGATTAGACCGTTTTTATATGCACTGCACAAGCTCACCTCCATTCCAGCACAACGCGTCCCCTCCAGGTGTGGACGTGCATCATTCCCTAAGCAAGCGAAAAGGGCGAAATGCATCAAAGACGACATTAAAACGATGTACTGTATTTAGAAATAGGGAAAAAATAAAAGGTCAGAAATAATATCTTACATTCGACGAGGCGCTCTTTCGAAGAGGTGGTAAACAAACGGCACATTGGCGAGGTCGAGCTGTGAAACTGGTTCAGGTGTTGTTATTGTGGTTGACAGCCAAAAGGCCCGCCTTGCCCACAAAAAAATGCACCTTGTGAAAAGACACACAGTCGGCGTTTCGAATTCCTTTCAAAAAAAGGAAACGTACACATGGGGGAATTTAAGCGGTCCAATGTTTTGCTTTCGTATTCTATTCTGTTGCCTGCCCTCTTCCGCAGTTAGCTTTCGTTTTTAGCAAGTGGCTCGCGAGCAAGCCTCTGTCAAAGGAGTGACGGGCAAGGAACATCGACGAATTGGAAAACGTATTTTAAGGGGGTCGTCACCCAGTGACCAATCAGATTTGAGTAAAGGCGGGCCTTGGGTTTTTTGGGTGATTTATGACACACGCCCTCTGTAAACATTGAACAATTAGGAACTACCGCCACCGCCTGGTTGTAGGTCACATGACTAGATCAGCTTTTAAAAAGAAATCTGATTTATAAAATTAGAAGTTGTCATTATTTGTATCTGGGGTTAAAATTAAAGTAAAAACGTCCATATAAAATCATTTTAAGATTTTTTTTAAAAATTGTGTTACAGTATTCATAATTACGTTACCATTAATTTACCAGTTAGTGAATAACATATTTAGGATGAACTAAGTAGGTGCAACTATTTTTAACATTTTATGTAATTATTGTAAACGAATAAATTAACTAATTAAACTGGAGAACAACTTTGAAAAAAATGTTGAGTTAGATTTTTATCATAATTAAAATTAAAATTAGTAACACTGACGAACCAGAAAAAAAAAAGATTAAAAATTAAAGGTCAAGCAATTTTATTTACATCGCACCATTCATATGCAAGGCAAGGTAAATCCAAACAAGAAAAATCTATGGTGCTTTTGAAAGGTGACGAAATAATGGTTAAAAGCAAGAATCAATAAAAATTAATGAAATGCTAAAACAAAATGGTAACGTGACAAACACATTGCTAATCAAGCTAAAATCGCATAATAAAAGGTGGTGAATAATAATAATAATAATAATAATAATAATAATAATATATGGTAATAAAATATTATAACAAAATATACTACTACAACTACTACTACTACTGATAATAATAATATATGAAAAATAGTAGACTACAGTCCAAGTCTTCAGGCTAGATTTAAATACTTTGTAGAATAGATGCAGAGCTCAGGTGTTGAGGAGTTGAGGAGCACAGAAACAGAATGTTGAGTGAAAACATAAATAAAATGTATCTATTTATTGCACTATGCATGTGCTACATACAGTTTGTCCTTGTGCCTGTGTGTGTGTGTGTGTGTGTGTGTTTGTGTTAGTAGTAGCCCCTCAAAACAACAAGATGAAGGAGCTGATTGTGCATTACCGAGATTAAGGTTTGCACAGTCAAGCCTCCCTTCTGTCACCCTGCCTTCTACATTGAATATTTAAATAGAGTGCTGCCTGTATGCTTGTGATGGGACAGCTGGAGCTTTTACGCACTGCTTGAGTTACACCCTTTTAAAAGCCATCGCTGCATATGCATAAAAAGCATTTGTGGACACACACAAACAGCAAATATTGAACGTTTTACAACCATATACTGTATTTTTATATTGTACAACATATAGCGGATGTGTTTTGTGTGTGCGTGTTTGTGTGCGCGTGTGTGGGGGTGTGTGTGCTTGTGGGGGGGTGTGGGGGGGTGTGCGTGCGTGTGTGCGTGAGAAAGATATTCTTAAAAGGACTCCTCTAATCCGGTTAATTATACTGATCAGGGTCATTTAAATTGCTCAGATTGGGATTAGACCCCCTTCAGATGATAACAAAGCATTAAAAGTCACTAAGCACTAAACTACCTCCAAAGCGTAACATAATTTCATCCGTTATGCAGATTTTTGAAGTATCGGTGAACATTCTTAACTGACATAATTGTATTAAATGAAAAAAAGAACTTCAATTTGTATCGCTTTTGGTGCATTGCAGAACAGTGAACCCCCATTTTTCGGAGGCGATATTTCTGACCCACGCCAGGGGTGGGCAAACCTTTTGATTGGTGGGCCACAATGAGTTCTAAAATTTGACAGAGGGGCAGATGGATGGAGTGTTTTGGTAACCTCACTTCATCAAAGAAAGAAAAAAAAACATTTCATTTTAAATGAAAGTTAACAAAAGCATTACAACAAAATATCCGTCTTTGACGCATCACAGTATTTAGAAAATAAAACATCAACAAGGTTTATTCATTTAATTTTTTTTCTAGTTCGGCGGGCCGGATTAAAACGTTTAGTTTGCCCACCGCTGAAATATGCAAACCTAAAACATAAAAATACACTGTTAACATAATTAAATAGAATGTTTGTGCAACATGATTTCATGTTTGTATGTTTGTGTTTGATACATACTATCGCTAAAAATGTAATGACGAAACACACAACTTTAGCTTCAGGACTATTTGTCCTTACAGAGGATAAAGAACATATTATGTGCCTGTGAATATTAATTTATACTCTATCTGCATTTGTTGCTCCCATTTATGTTTAAATAGAAGTTGTTTAAATGTTTGTTACAAATACAGTATTGATGCTGTCTGTTTTGCGTTATGTGTTAGCATTATGCTAACAGGCTAAATAAATACACACATTTTCTTTCTCATAATTTTAAGTAAACTTTAACTACGAGTGGCAATAAGCAACGTGAAGCAAGCGTTTGACCCTTTTTATTTAACAAATGTTCTCTATGTTTCAAGTTGGGACCACCATTACATTAAAAAAAAAACGTTAAACTCTAAAGTCCACCAGCCGCAAGTTGAGGTACCACAACTATAACTGTTACTGCTCTCCATTCACTTACCTTTATTTATCAAGGTAAAGCATTTGAGAACTAATTCTCATTTCCAAATATTTTGGAGTGATTTGCCACTTACACTTTGAAAAACCTTTTTTAAAAAGTCACCGCTTTTAAAATGTGCGTGCGTGCGCGTGGGTGTGCGTGTGTGTGCGCGTGTTGGAGTATGTGCACTGCTGCAGGCTGTCACAGGCCGATTAAATTACCCGACTGTCTGTCGGGAATTAGGGGCTGGGGGGGTTGGGATGGGGCCGCATCGACAAATTTGAACCCAAAGAGGTGCTGTCATGCCGGCCGTATACAAGCCACGGGTGGGTAGTGTTACATTAGCTGGGGGTTGTTTGGAAGCGGAAGGGGGGGTGGGGGGGTTCCTCTCAGGATGAAGTCATTCTATCTCCAGACACAGCAATAAGTACACGCCCCTTCCCGAATGATCATCTTCTCAGAGCACCCTTTGGAGTTTGGACATAAAGTCATAAAAATTCCACATTGCAAAGATTAATCGATTTATCGACAGCTCATCAATGATCAAATTAAGCATAATTAGGTTGAATGTAAAGAATGAAACATTTTGATGATAAAATGTTTGATTCCAATTCATTGTGCTTCTCCTTTCGGTGTGCCCACATTGGCCACTTGGGGGCCTGTCCAAACATACAGACAAATGAGTCACCACTATTCTCATAAATCTTTTTACACAAATGATAAAGAATACATGCCTGTGAGTTTCTATTTAAATATCCGTATCGTATTAACTATATTAATGTAATGAATAATTGTTAGCATGCCAATGACGTTTTTCATTATATGTTAGCATTAAGCTAGTAGGGCATTGCTAAGAAAAAGTTGTGCGCTATCTTTGTTTCATGTTTGTATTAACCGTAAACTTGAATTGGCAGTGGTAATAAACAGCTTTAAAATCAACCAAGACATCTTGTAAACTGTTTATCAAATTCCGCAAATTCCTATTTTTTTCCAAATTAAATTCCCATAGTTGGAGACATTTTACATAATTCGCCCACATTTGATTTCAACCATTCCATGACACTGTTTTTAAAAAAAAATCCTCCGTATGACCTCATTTATCCTCAGAGAAGAGATTTGTGCGTGTTTGCCAGTGTATGTTGGATGAGTCACACAGATCAGGTGACATCATCTCACAAGGAGTAGAATATCATGAGTGGATCTCTAGATTTGTTGTATACCAGCGGCGAGCAAAGTGCATGTTCCGTGGTTCCGCCATTCTGTAATCTGGCGCGCTAAGAATTTACTAGTACTGTAGTATTTGTTGCATTAATGTATCCATTCTGACCCTGGTTAATTAAAATGTATTGATTAATTTTGTTTTTAAATGATCTGATCAAAAATGGTAAATAATTTTAAATCGTAAGCTAAAAATATAAATTAAAAAAATTTATAGTTATAAATTTAAAGGTAATTTATTTTAAACGTACACTTTATTTAAAAACAACTCGACGTTTGACCTCTGAGAAAATCTGGAACAGGGACTCAATTTTTAGCATTCTTACTGGTCGTAAAAGTGTAAAAACAATTTAACCCCTTCCAATATTGAGCTGTAAACACAGCATGACGCTCGGTCTTCAATGAAAAAGACAAAGGAAATGTTCACGAATTCTATCCATGACTAAAATGTAACAAATGTGGCTTTGTGGTTTTAGCCCACCCCCCCCCCCCCCCCCACAAAAAAAAAAAAAAAAAAGCTCATGGAGGGCCAAATTTGCCAACCAGGTCGTTTCACGGTGAGTTTCTGTTTATCTCTCTGATTTATGGCTCAGACCGATATAAACAGATGTGTCTGAGAGGGAACAAGCGCAACTGCGCAAAGGGAAAAAAAAAGGGGTCTAATAAAAGGATGCGAGATTTATGAGGCTCTAAAACTGATTGGCTGTGACATTGTAAGTGTGCGCAATACACACCCGCACACACACCCCCACACACCCCCCCCCACACACACACACACAACATGCATACATGGAATGAATCTGTAAAATTCTCAGTTGAACTCCGTTGCTCCCTAATAATACTAAAAGCTGAACGTACACAATGCACAAACGTCTTCTTTTAACCATTATCATTCTGTTAGACCAGGTGTGGGCAAACTAAGGCCCGGGGGCCACATGCGACCCCTTAACCATTTTGATCCGGCCCGCCGAACTTGAAAAAAATTAAATGAATAAACCTTGTTGATGTTTTATTTTCTAAATGCTGTGGTGTGTCAAACATATATTTTGTTGTAATGCTTTTGTTCACTTTCATTTTTTTTTTTCTCTCTGATGAGGTGAGGTTACCAAAACACTCCATCCATCTGCTCCTGGTCCGGCCCCTCTGTCAAATTTTAGAACCCATTGTGGCCCGCCAATCGAAAAGTTTGCCCACCCCTGTGTGAGACTAATGTGTGGTCGCTCCACAATGTTGTCCATCTCCCCATAATAGTCCTTTGAGACAAGTTGCTAACCAAAACAGCAGCACCGTCCAAAGCGTGTAAACACTATTAAAAGTGATATTACATATATTATATCATATATAATGGAGACGGTGTTTTTAGAAACAGCACTTGTATTGAACTACAATATATTACGCAGGTTTTACTAATGTTTTGGGTGGTGAGTGGACACACACACACACAGACACACCAAAAATATGCAGCGTCAGAGTAAGAGGAGAAGGAGACAAAGGAGAAAGCGAGCGAATAAAAAAATGTTTAAAAAAGACCTGACATGGTTAGATGAGTAAGCAGAGTTCCGCTCTCACAGAACAAACCTATCAATCCACCAATGAGAGGGTCACATTGTCGTCATGGTAATGAGATTTTAACCTCACAGCGTGGACGTGTGTGCGTGTTGTCGCGCTCATGTGGCTTTCGGCCATGTAATTATCAACTGCAGCGACCCCCACCATCTTTTTGCACTGCAGGGATTTTCCCGGGAAAATCTCCCGAGCTGTGGCATTTAGAGAATCGACTTCCATGCAGACCTCCAGCGGAATATGTTGATTGCGTTTGATTTACACATCCGGGAGAACCAGTCGGAAGGGGCTTTCAAGGCTTGGTTAGATAGCAGGTCAGTGTAAGAGGAGATTTTTTTCACAGCTTTTCTCATTCAAATGCATTTTTGCCTCAAGTTTTCATGAACAAAAACGTTGTCACCTTTTTAAAATAATCAACTACTGTACGATGGGTTACTTGAATCCTGGAGGGGGCCAAAATTATTTCACCGGTGCCACTGGGAGGACCATGCACTTCCTGACCAAATGTATGACAAAAAAGCCATTTTCTTGGTACTGAGGGAATCTCTAAATACAAAACAAATAAAGTATTAAAAAACAAAAACAAGACTGAAAGGAACAAAGAAACACCAGGAAATAAAACACCAACAGAAACAACGACAAGACACGACAGCGACAACTTTCTGACAAATACTGAAAGAAATCAGGGAACTGATAAAGCGAGACAACAAGAAACACCTGGACAAGATAAAAATGGTTGGCGGGAGCTGATTGGTAAACACAAGGCAGCAGAATGACGAGAACAGGTTGATACAAAACCTAACAAGGAAAAAAAAGAACACATGAAGAAACAAGACTATGAGACATAACGAAATGTAACCGAAAACAGAATCATGACAACATTTCTCAATGAGCGAAGAAAGAAAATAATCACATATTGTTTTGTTTTGTTTTCTCCCTGTGCAAAGGGCTCCAATGCATTCAAGGATGGCACAAAACTGCTGTGCAGCAACCCAACATTAAGTGCGAGCAATCATTTTGTGCATTTTTTAAATAAAGATCAATCCACGAAAAGTATTACGGTACTATTTTTGTCCTGCATGTCAAATGTTCAACATTTTTACTACACGGCTGGAGCGCAACTAAGCCATGGATACCATCTAGTGGTAAATGATAATATTACAACTTAATACTACTGTTTGCAGATAGTAAAAATGAATGTGAAGTTGATGCCTATTGAAATGGATTGGGGAAAAAAAACATTGCCCCCCCCCCAAAAAAAAAAAAAAATCTGGGAAAAAAACTGAATTCATGGATGCTGAGCCGGATGTATTTGGGAGTCCGCTGCAGGAGAGGCAACATATTTATGGACCACCAGTTGCTCTGACCTGAAGTCACATTTTAATTTTTTTTTTGTGTCATAAAATCACTTAATAATGCTGACTATCTCTGCTAAAATCAGTAAATTTTGTGCTTGAAATGAAATGATCAATAAATATAAGTATTTGGTTCTTTTTTTTTTTTGTTTTCTGAAATAAGTTACTTCGGTCATTAGTTTCACAAGTTGATTATATTTTCAACAATGGAGTTATCATTTTGGGAAACAACGAGAAACTTGTTTGATATAGAGCAGGTGTGGGCAAACTACGGCCCGGGGGCCACATTTGGCCCATTAAATGTTTTAATCCGGCCCTCTAAACTTGAAAAAAAATGTAATGAATAAACCTTATTAATTTTTTATTTTCTAAATACTGTGGTCTGTCAAGACAGATATTTTGTTGTAATGCTTTTTTCATTTTCATTTAAATTGAAATAATTTTTTTTTCTCCGATGAGGTGAGATGACCAAAACACGCCATCCATCTGCTCCTGGTGCGGCTCCTCCGTCAAATTTTACCCCTAAAATAGAGGCATAATGTGTATCTCTGAGGAAAAAAACATCAGAAATTTATGAAGAACAAAAAAGCCCTAGTTGAGTATTTGAATCTTTCTAGCCTCCGGTTGACTTTCAATCGGTATACCTTCATATCCTGAGTTTATCTTCTCCACTGTGAAGACTGCGGGCTCATAATAAGCGTCGCAGGAGGGCCCCACTTTTACCTCCGGGGATCCAGAGGGGAGGAGGCTGAGCTCTCACAAAGCCGCACCCCGATGAGGCCTCACGTGGCTGGGCTGACTTAGGCCACTGCACCTGGCCCCCGCAGCCTCGGAGTTGGGGGGGGGGGGCGTGGAATCAAAAGCACACATTAACATTGTGCACATTAACCATCTGTCTGCTCCAAAACTGACAAAGTGATGTCTTTGGGGAACTAGCATGTTTTCCTTTTTGGCTGTTTTTACCCAGTCATTTTTGTCATATTCACCCTACGGGGTTGGGGGGGGGGCGTTGATTGTGTGGTCACCACTTGGATTTGGTGTAAAGTGGGCGGGGGGTGTTTTTCCTGAGAGAGCTTACAAAATGATTCACTGCTGACAGCTCACTCCATATGGCTAATTGAGAATTGAGACATCATTTCATGGTTGAAGCCGGTGCACATGCTAATGTTAGCTTGCCCTGTGGCAGCACTATTACGCTCCACAGTGTTCATTTGGCTGAAAAGTTCCATTTTCCATTCAAAGAGTGACAGCTCACTCTTCTCCTCTCAGGAAAAATGTATCTTTACCACTAATGTTTTTTTTTTTAATTAATGTAAACTTAGCTTTGTAACTGCAATATTATGCACCACAGTCTCCACTTGGCTGTTGGCCTCCGTTTTCTGGCTGCCCTCAATTTTGTCTTATGTGTCTCATTACCAGAAAAGGTGTTTTTGTAACCATCATTAGTTTATGCTCAAACTTAAGATTAATCTTATGCAACTTTATTAGATGGGCTCTTAAAATGTTGACTTTTTTGTTTAAACTCAAGACTCCCTTTTTTTTGCTTACCTCTTTTGCAATTGCCTAAATATGTACTTGATGTAAAAAGTTCGAAAACCACCAATCGTCAATTTAACATTTTTTTTTAACATTTTTATTTTTGACACGCGCGCGCGCAGACACACACACGCACGCGCCCGCACACGCGCACACAAGCCAACACACACGCACCCACAAACACGGGACCACAGAAAAAAATCTTAGTCAGTCGTGGACATTTTCCCCCCACATTCCCCCCTCCTGCCCCTCAACCTCCATCCGTGGATTTGTCACAGGAAGAAGAAGATGATGAAGATGAAGATGATGATGGTGGTGGTGATGATGTGAATGGGACACGGAGACATCGGTCCCCCCCCACCCTCATTTTGGAGCGAACACGCGGAGATTTGCGCACCGGCGAGCGGGGCCAGCGTGTGCGCGCTGCCCGGGCCCGGCACGCGTCGTCTGGGCGGACTGACGAAGCAGGATGGAGGCGTTTTTCACGGAGGTAAGAAAAATATCAGCGTTAGTCACACGTCAGGCGTCGTTTAGCCTGGATTTTGCTTTTTGACGCCAGGATGCTTGTGCACGCTTCCCCGCCTCACCCCGCGATGATAGCAGGTGTCGCGAGCTTGGAGATATGCTAAGAAAAAAGGGCCGCCGCCTTGCATCGCAAGAAAGCCGTACATGATGGTCAGTTTACGGCCACTGCAGAGCCGTCTTGGATGAAAGACAAATTGGCCCAAACGAGAGCTGACACTCTTTCGCCTCCATAAGGCGCAAGCCTGGATTAAAAGGCAAATCTGTTAACGTGTGCTCCGCTTTGCAAAAATAGCTTGGAAACCCTCCCATTTCTGTGTATATTAATGTTTTGTCCTCTACGTTTTTTTTTGGGGTGCACTTTGGGGTATAGGCGCATGCATCGGGGTGGTGCACAATTGAAGGAGGAAGGGGGGAGGTGGTGGATGAATGGAATAGGTGAGATTCTCCATACAAGTCGTTCTGGGATTTAATGTATTTTGCAAACTATTGATGCATTCTTGTTGAGTGTGCAGTGAACCCTCACTGAATAGCAACGATTTGCAAATAATTGATGCCGACCCACACCACCAAAATGTTTGTGGGTCACCTAAATTTTAAAAAAAAAATAATTTTGGGGTTGTCTTTTCCCCCCCAAAAATAGATCCAAGCCATCGCAGCTCAACCAACTAAGTTTTGCCTCAATACTACATGCTAGCTGTGCTAGCCGCTAACTGCGTAGAACAAGTTTAGCTTTAAAATAAATATAAAAACTTTGGTATTTTTTTTTCTGATAAAATGAATAACAGGTTCATGATGTTTGACACGCTGTGACAACTGAAAAAAAATTCATAATTATATTGCTCTGTCCATGATCAGAACAATTAGCTTAATGTCATTTTTGCTGAATCATGTTAAATGATCACTTTTTGTTTTATCCTTCTCTAGATTGTTAAAATGTTTTAGTGACATGGATGTTGACAAAATTTCATAGCATAATCACAACTTTTGAAAGGATGTCCGTTTAAAAAATTGCCCGGAAAACATCTCGACAAAGTGCGACCAATAAAAGTTGACTTGCAACTCATTTTAGCTGATTTTTTATATGTAAGTTGGTCGTCAAGAGGGAGGGATGAGAGAAATAAAAGATTTTTGGGGTTGCTCACGAGGTGTTGATAATATTTAGGAATCACTTTTAAAGCAGTTAATTTTTTTCTCAGGGAAATCTTAATTTTTCACAGCAAGTGAATATTTGTGGATATCAATTATTTTTTTTTTTTTTTTTTTTTTGCAACTTATTCCCCGATCTGTCCCTCCATACAATCATGTCTTGGAGGTCTATCAGTCTGCACAGACCTTGCTCTGACATGGACAGGCAGCCGTCGGACGTAATCTAAACAGGTGTGTGTGTTTCCAAATCACATCTAATCAACTGAACTCAACACAGGTGCACTCCAATTAATGTCCAGAAATGGAGGACGAGTGGATGTACCTGAGCTCTAACATGAAATGCACTGACCAAAAAGGCTTTGAACATGTGATTTTTTTAAATATATACTTTTTACAAATTCGCAAAAATCTTCCTAAACGTTTTTACATTGACATTATGGCATGTTGGGGCAAAAAAAATGAATTGGATCCATTTTTGAGTGAGGCTGTCACGCAGCAATATCTAAAAAAAATTTCTAGTTTGGGGGCAAATACGGAAAAATGGGAGGAGTAGGAATATTTCTCAAAACTGGATGACCAATTAAAATTGGATCTAAGTGATACCTGAAGACTAACCTGACTTTGGGCGTGAGGCTAGGTACACAAAGGACTGGTTTAGCTGATATAATTTTCTTTTAACAGTTTTCGTTTAACGTCAGGCGAACAAACTGAACTTTGTCACTGGATCATGCACATCCCACTGACTTTGTTCTTCATGCTTTGATATTGAAACAAAAGCAGTAGTTTGGCCAGGAGGCGGGTGACACCCTGAACTGGTTGCCAGCCAATCGCAGGGCACACATAGACGAACAAATATCCGCGTTCACACTCACACTATGTTTTTTTTGGAATGTGGGAGGAAACCGGAGTACCCGGAGAAAACCCACGCAGGCACGGAAAGAACATGCAAACACCACACAGGAGGGCCGGAGCTGGAATCGAACCCATGACCTCTGAACTCTGAGGCCATCCTGTTATCCAGTCTTCCACCGTGCCTCCAGTTTATAACATACAATACAAAAAAATAAATCCCTAAAAGTACCACGTCAACATTTGAGATTTGAACCTCCAGGCCAAATTTGACATCAATCTGAATGCTCCAACTTCCTGCGGATTATTTGACCTGTGGAATATTCCACATTTTTCAGTGCACGGGTCAATGTAACACAGCTGAAAACTCAGGAACACAATCAAAGTGTAAATCTAACGGTAACTTGTTCGTTGGAGTGACCCTTTTACAAAAGAGAACTCTGCGGAGAGCTTTCACACTGCACGTCTGGTTGTTTCATGCAAAGAAATTCAGAACGGCATTAAAATATTCATCAGATGGTTGAATTATGTGCAGGGAGGTGTAAAACCGCAATAGAAAGTACCAACAAACTATAAAAGCAGCTTGTTTGCACGCTGAACAGAACAGAACGTACGTGTGATACATATTTCAGCATCGCTTTTGCCCGTATAGATTGTGCTTGAAATTATGCAGGATTTCAGGCAGCACAGGCAAGAGGGGAGGGAAGAGTCGCTGGAGATGTGTGACCTATATTCCAACGCTCCCAACACATTTGTTCTGCTCAGGAAGCCGCTTCACTTTACTTTCCCTCTTTTCTTTTTTTTTTCCCTCTTCGGCTCGTCTCCGTCCTCCCTGAAGCTACAGCTCGGTGCTATGAGTCCTTCGCTGTAGCCTACTTTCATGCACTGGCGTGTAGGTGGGACACCACGACTGCCGTCAAATGGTATCAAGTCTGTGCTACTGTAAGGAAATTGCAACTAAATTAGTGCAGAATGTTTCCTTCCTGCTAAAAGGGGGCAAAGCTGACGTATGGCCAAATCGTGGCATTTTTCAATTGGTGCATGGATAATGGATTTAACATTTTAATATGCTCTCTTTAAAACGTAAAAAAAAACAGTGCTTTCTGTTTTTTTATGTTTTCTTATTATTTTGGGTCGTCTTTTTGAGTGCAACACTCTAGAAATAACATTTTAAATTATTCCATTAAGAGGTGCAAATCCCTCCAAAATAATAATGAAAGTAAATAAATAAATAATAATTAAAAAAAAAAATGAAACTGTGTTTTTTCATCTTTCGTGGGGGTTGTGGTTGCATTAGCTGCGATAAATGAGGGACTACTGTGTTCAATTATACTAGTAGACTGTTCTTGAGGCAACGGACTTTGGTTGTTTTAAATATATGACGTGTAATTCTCTTTATTTTATGTTTAATTTGACAGTAAACGTCAACTGGGAGTGGCGTGAAACAGCTGAAAGCCTCTTTCTTGATAAAATGTTCAGTATTTGCTAGACTGCTGCTTGAAACGAGTTGAATTCAGTTAGCTACCACCAAGCAGAACTTGTATCTCGTCAAAAAGTCAAAGCAATAAATCGGTCCAATGACAGCTCGTATCATAAAAAACGTATGAATCGGGTCACTTGTATCTCAAGGCACCACTGGACTTGTCGTTGTGTATTGGATGATTTAGTTTTCTTTGATATTTTGTTTTTAATCATTTTTATTGACCTTAATTTTTTCATTCTTTTGTTTATCATAATTATAATTATAATAATAATAATAAAAACAAAATTCAAGTTGAATAATAATAATAATTATAATAATAATAATAAATATTATTATTATTATTATTATATAATAATAATAATTATTATTATTATATATATTATACAATTATAATTATAATTATAATTAATAATTATATATAATAACAATAATATAATAATATATATAATTATAATTATAATTATATAATTATAATTATATAATTATATAATAATAAAATTATATAATTATATAATTATATAATTATATAATTATAATTATAATTATAATTATAATTATAATTATAATTATAATTATAATTATAATTATAATTATAATTATAATTATAATTATTATTATTATTCAACTTGAATTTTGTTTTTATTATTTTCTTGACAGGTCATTCAAATCTCTCATTGCATACAAAATGTTATTTTAAAAATACATTTTTAAACACAGATTAAATATTTTTTGAAAGTTTTTTTAAGTTTAAAATGCAATTTGATCATGATATTGCTTTTTTGTTTTTTTCCCATAACAACTAAAATCAGCCCAAATACCACATGCCTCACGCACTTTAAAATGGCAAACTCCATCTCCCAGCATCCATTTGACCCCAAAAGGAGGAGGCAGTTACCATGGCGCCCTGTTGCCGAGGATTCCTGTTGCCATGGTGTGTGCATGTGTGTGACAGAGTGAGAGACTGTCGTATAATCCAAGATGAGAGAGAATGGGATAATTAGCAGGCTGTTCATAACTGGCCTCTCAAAGAGGATTTAGTTCAACATTGCCTTGCCCATCCACATGATCTTATAAAAGCCCCAGCAGATGTTTTTGTTGTGTTTTCATACCTTCAGTGTTGAGTTTCAACTGTAATCCTGTTAAATGTGACTCCCACAGGACAGGTGACACCCGTATGCCCGCTCACACTCAAACTCACCCACACGAATATAAACGCAAACGTCCCAACCTCTTTGCCGCCGCTATAATCTGCTGAAAGCCCGTCTGTCCCGATTGCGTTATCACCTTTAATGGAATATTACTGACACACTTTTATGCCCGGGATGCTGCTCAGGGAGGGAACAGAGTGCTTTATGACAGCTCGGGATGACCCTTTTACACTAAATCGATACATACACAAATGTATTTCTTTTTTTGCTCTGCGGTACAGTGCTGTTAACTTTATTATATGTCTTTTTCTATTTTAATGTATTTTTTTGAATTTTTTGTATTTTTATTGTGATAGACACACAGGAGTGCAGCCACAATGTCGTGAGTTTCAAACAAGATTTTTTTTTAAAATCAACAATAAAGCGATCACCTTTAATACAAATCAATGTCAACCATGTAATGACACTGTACCACTTTAAATAATATAACATGGAATATGAGCATATCAACTTTGAGAAGGTTGAGTACTGAGCCCTGAGGAACTCCACTCAATGTACAATCTTTAAAAAAAAATAATTTTAATGCAAAAAAAAATGATCACCTTTAAGATAAAACAATGTACCACTTAAAAACAATTTCAACATAGGATAGGATATTGTCTAGAACAACAGAAAACTCGAGGGGCTGCACTCTCTGTACAAGCACATTTTTAATTCACTAAATTTATTACATTTAACATCACTCAATGTTGAAAAAAATAATTCCATGGTAGTACCTGAAAATAATATTGAAATAAGGGATGCAATCTTATCAACAATAACCGATAATGGTCAGAGTTATGAGCCTTGAGGTACTCCATTCCCTGTCATGCAAAAATGCCAATTTTTAAGCCTCTTTTACTCAGACAGGACCCCAAAATTGTTTTCATAGCTGTAACAGACCCAAGATAGCATTTTACACATAAGACATACAATATAAATCACTTGTTGGTTGGAAGTCTCAAATTGCTGTGGCAAAAGTCCAGTTGAGTCACCACTAAATTTCTAGAAAGCCTTTTCTCGGGATAAGCAAGTCATGACTGATTTCATACAATCTTACCCGATCACATTTTCAATGTGCACATTAGCCAGTAGTAGTTCGCACCTTAAAAGCTGGAAAACTAAACATGGTCCTTCCCCTATTCTGTGAAATGTTCTCACCAAACCTGCTCACAATTTGCGAGCATCCTTCCTCGTTTTGGGATCAGAAGTCCGACATGTCAGGGCGCTGTGATTTAACAATGAGCTTTAATGGAGCGTTTTGACAAGATAGAGGGTTTGTTTAGGTTTGGTTTACCGGGATTATATTTCACAGGAGAGGTCCTTCGAATAGAAACGAGTATATGGACGGAGAAACTATGCTTTGGTGTTTTTTTTTTCTCCTGCTAAAGGTTCGTTGTCATGCATGGCCATCCCTTCCTGTCTGGACCAGTCAGTCGTTCCCAAGAGGAGAGGGAAGAATGGGGGGGGGATGGGAGGAGGACATCAGAGTGATGTGCTCGGTCTTCAATTAAAAGGATCAATATGCGCACATGAGTTCATGTTGAATGTACGCATGGGATGAGGAGAGCCATCAAGAGACTGAGGTCACGTCATCGTCACGTCATGCTTTATGTGCCGGAATACAATAGACAGGAAGACGAGCAAGTCAAGTCAAGTCAAGTCAATTTTATTTGTATAGCCCTTAATCACAGACAGTCTCAAAGGGCTTTACATAGCCACAATCGACATCCCCGATCTTAACCCCCAGGAGGGCAAGGAAAAACTCACAAAACCTCATTAGGGGAAAAGTGAGAAACCTTGAGAAGGGACCACAGATGGGGGAATCCCCCTTCCAGGATGACCAGGCTGCAATGGATGCCAACTGGGCAACATTTGGCACATACAATGATGCTATGCAATAATAGATGAGATAATATAAGAGTCAATTGAATGAAGTGCTGCAGGAAGATGACTTCAGTGGAGTGGGTCCTCATCCAGGGCCGTAATATCCATGGCAGCATATCCGAAGATGAGCCTTCGATCTTGTACCGGTCAGTTGGTGTAAATTCAGTACAGCCACTTCCAAGTGAATCGCCATCACCTAATTCGGGGAATTGGGAACAGAAAAGAAAGAACAGAAATAGCAAACAGGCCAACAAGTAGTTCAATGAAGTGCTGAAATATAAGGAAATCAGAAAAGGCGCTGCATGAAGACGACTTCGGCAGAGCAGGTCCCTTCCCGGTTCGTCAGTGCCGTAATCTTCAAAGCATGTCCCCATCACCTAATTCCCAAGCAGGGGAAGGAGGGGGCAGAAAAGAGAAGAAGCGGCAGTAAACAGGCCAACAAATAATTAAATTAGATGCTAAAGTATATAAATAAATTGATCAAATGTCGCGCTGCAGGAAGACGACATCACTGGAACAGGTGCATGCCCAGTTGGTCAATGCCTTAAACTTCCTAGTGGGTCACCGTCACCTAATCCCCCAGCCGGGGGAAAAGGGGGCAGAAAAGAAAACAAAAGAAAAAAAAAAAAAAAAAAAAAGCGGCAGTAAACAGGCCAACAAATATTTCAGCTAAATGCACAAGAGTATAAATGCGTCTTTAATAGTGTTTTGAACATTTCTACTGAGGTGGCGCCTCTAATATCTGAGGGAAGTGCATTCCAAAGCATTGGTGCCCGAATAGAGAACGCTCTAGAACCTGCGGACTTCTTTTTGGCTCGCGGGATCACTAAAAGACCAGCATTTTGTGAGCGAAGGTTTCGGGACGGAACATATGGTACCACGAGGTCAACGAGATAAGAAGGTGCTAAGCCGTGCAATATTTTAAAAGTAAGTAGCAGAACTTTAAAATCACATCTCAAGTGGACCGGAAGCCAATGCAAATTGGCTAATATCGGGGTAATATGATCAAACTTTCTCGTCTTAGTTAAGAGTCTAGCTGCTGCATTTTGAACTAACTGCAGACTTTTAATACTCGACATGGGGAGACCCGAGAGCAAAGCGTTACAATAGTCGAGGCGAGATGTAACAAACGCATGGATTAAGATTTCCGCGTCACACGTTGATAGAATTGGGCGAATTTTAGCAATGTTACGCAGATGAAAAAACGCAGTTCGAGTAATATTTTTAATGTGCATTTGAAAAGACATAGTTGCGTCAAATATAACACCGAGATTTTTTGTTGAATCCTTTTGGATAATATTACATTTATCGATATTCAGAGTGGTGTCTTTGAAAAGGTACCGATGACGCGCTGGTCCAATGATGAGCATCTCGGTTTTATCTGAGTTAAGACGCAAAAAATTGAAAGACATCCATTGTTTAATTTCGGCAAGGCACGCCTCTAATTTATAGCAGTCGCGGGGATTCGTTATATCCAACGGCATGTATAATTGCGTATCATCAGCGTAACAGTGAAAACTAATGTTATATTTCCGTATAATATCACCAAGCGGTAGCATATAGATGCTAAACAATAGAGGTCCAAGTACCGATCCCTGCGGAACTCCACATATGATCTTACAAAGATCCGAAGTCGTATTGCCATGAATTACACGGTGCGTCCTCTCCGACAGATACGAATTAAACCAAGAAAGCGCTGAACCTGAAATGCCAACACACGTTTCAAGGCGTTTTAATAATATGTTATGATCAACGGTATCAAAAGCGGCACTAAGATCGAGTAAGAGTAATATTGATGAGGTGTCGGCGTCCATAGCTATGAGAAGATCATTAGTAACTTTAGCAAGGGCCGTCTCAGTAGAGTGGTCGGCTCTAAAACCCGATTGGAAAGGTTCAAATTGATTATTAACAGTCATATATTCATTAAGTTGTTGCGCTACGACTTTTTCAAGAATTTTTGCAATAAACGGAAGATTTGAAACCGGCCTATAGTTGATGAGACTCTCTGGGTCAAGGTTTGGTTGCTTAAGTAACGGTCGGATAACGGCGGTCCTAAAAGCTGCTGGTACTACACCCGTGGTAAGTGATAGATTAATTATATTTAAAACAGACGGTCCTAGGGTCGTAAACAGTTCTTTAATTAGTTTGCCAGGAAGCGGATCGAGCACACAAGTTGTCGGTTTTGCCGCACTAACCAATTTTGTTAGGCTCTCAAGAGATATTTTTTTTTAAATTGACATAAGGTTATCGGACAGTTATCAGCCCTAATGTCCCTATTAACACAATTTATCGCGGAATTCGACGGAATTTTAAGAACAGTGTCTTTAATCTCATCACGAATACATTCTATCTTCTGAGTAAAAAATTGCATAAAATCGTGAGCTGAATAGGAAGAGCTATCCGAGGTTGGTCGCTGTTGCGTTAGCATTGCTACGGTATCAAATAAATATTTAGGATTGTTTTTATGTAAGACAATTAATCTAGAATAATAATTAGTTTTGGCTAAATTAAGCGCTTCTTTGTATATTAGTAAACTATCGCACCATGCCTGACGGAAGACCTCAAGTTTGGTCGCACGCCATTTGCGCTCAAGCTTCCTACAAGATCGTTTCAGTACGCGCGTTTCCTCTGTAAACCACGGAGTAAGCCTCTTTGGACGAGTTTTAGTTTTTAAAGGCGCGACGGAGTCAAGCGCATTTAACAAAGCGACATTAAAGTTGTTTGTGAGATCATCAATCGTACCAATATAATTAGGAAACGAAGCAGTTGCTAAAGGGAGTAGCTCAGAGAGCGCAACGATGGTTGAGGAGCTAATGTTACGGCTGCTATAATTTTGATTATGGTCAGAACGATGACAGTGAGCCAAGACTTCAAATTTGATAAAGTAATGGTCAGATATAGCACTGGTATATGGTAATACAATTATTTTTGAAGATGCTAAGCCTCGGGTTAATACCAAATCTAGCGTATTGCCATTTATATGCGTTGCTTCATTTATTATTTGCGTGAAACCAAACATATCAATGATTGTCCGAAACGCTACCGTAAGTGGTTCCGACGGGAGATTCATATGAATGTTGAAGTCGCCCATGATAAGTATATTATCCGCATGAGTTACTAAATCAGCTACGAATTCAGAAAATTCATCTAAAAAGCCGGAGTAAGAGCCAGGTGGACGATAAAGAACGGCAAGATAAAACGGCAGCTCGGCTGAGGATCGCATAATGAGAACTTCAAATGTTTTAAAGGAATTGCTAAAACGAGGACTAAGTTTTAGGTTAGATTCGGAAATGAGGGCTACACCCCCGCCTTTCTTTTGAGGGCGCGCAACATGCGAGCTCACGAAGTTTGGAGGCGAAGCCTCATTTAGCGGTAAAAACTGATTTGGTTTTAACCAGGTCTCGCAAAGACCAATCATGTTAAGATTATGGTCTCTAATAAGGTCATTAACTAACAAGGCTTTCGATGAAAGCGATCTAATATTTAAAAAACCGAGTTTCAGTAAAATAGGTCTATCTAAGTTATTCCGCGCAACAGGACTCCTGGTCATAATATTAAGGAGATTGCCTTGCCTAGGTCCCGGATTGTACCTCGAGCGACTATAAACGCGGCGAGAAATTCTGACGGTCGGAATCCGATAGTTATTTACCAGCTTTCGAGTGCTATTATTTTGAGAGAACGGCTCGTCGTCAATAAAACCGACCGAGGAGGAATGCTTAAACCCATCATGTATTGCCACCTCAGTAGAAATTATATCAGTATGAGATCTACCAGCGTATGGTGTGTAGCGCTCAAATCTAGAAGAAAAGCTATGTGTGTTGTCTAAGTCTAGCATAGCGCTAGTTAGCTCTAGCCTTACAGACTCCATACCCTTCCTTACAGGCTCACTATTCGCCTGCAGCCCGACCTGCTCTAATATGAATAGTCATGGAAGGCTCAAACAATAATCTATGTTTCTAGAAAGAGTGATGGCGCCTTCCCAGTTAGGGTGAAGGCCGTCCATCCTCAGCAGGTCGGGTCGGCCCCAGAAAGAAGGCCAGTTATCTATAAACTGCAGTCCGTGCTCACTACAAAAACTAGCCAGCCACTTATTTAGCGAGAATAATCTACTAAACCTCTCATCATTGCCTCTCGCAGGCAAGGGGCCAGAGACAATTACTCGATGCCGACTCATCTTTCTGGCGAGATCACAAGTCCTTGCTATGTTTTTCTTTGTGATCTCTGATTGCTTCATCCTAGTGTCATTGGAGCCAACGTGTATCACTATATCTGAATAGCTAGCGTTGTTTGCACAGCGCTGGTGTATAGGTGTCTTGCGCGCTAGCTCCATAAGATTAGCTTCTATGTCGGGTGCTCTGGCCCCAGGAATACACATTACTGTGGCTGGATTTTCAAGCTTAATGTTGCGGGTAATGGAGTCACCTATCACTAAGGTGCGGGAGCCATGAGACCGAGGTGGAATGGAACTGCTATGTGTCTTAACAGGCTCACCGCGATTAGCAAGCCGTTTACGGCCAATGCTAAACAGACTAGCAGGTTGGCTACAACCCGTGCTAACAGTCGTGTCCGCCACGTTTACGCTTACCACATTACTCTGCTCTAGCTGGCGGACACGTCCCTCTAGCAGGGAGAGTCTTTCCATGAGAAAGGTGCAAGTGTTGCATGTGGTGGTGCACGAAACCATAGTTGCGTTTACTCGCCCGGTGGATAAAAGCGGAGGAAAAGATGTCGCGCCGAAAGTGACGTCCTGTCGCGCCGAAAGTGACGTCCTCTCCCTTTGTGGCCGCTGGATTCAGTCGCTCAGCTCGATCTCCAAATCAAGTGAACCGCGGGGCGCTTTTCCTGCCGGCGTGGACACAGACTGGCTTTGGTTTTCTCTTCAGTCCTTCCTTACGGCGGGAGAGAGTTCAGACGATTAATTTTATAACTGATCATTTTACCACATGGACTATGTTAATGTTACCATGTTTTAGCTTTAGTTGTTCTGTTTTTAAGTGAAATACGGGCATAAGAAGTATAGAGGTAGGTAAAATAACTAGTGCTGTCAAGCGATTAAATTTTTTAACTATTTAATCGCAAAAAAATAAGTAATTAATTGCGATTAATCGCATTTTTCCGACTACTATTTTTGTGAGGCTTTTAACATATATTTACTTGAATAATATATTGTAATTAATGTAAAATCACCAAATATGAAGTGTGTGATCCTTCAATACAATCTAAACTGAGTCATCTTTAGAGGAATTTTTTTTAGAAACAATTCTCAAAAATTATACAGTACATTTAGTTGTTAGCGCCACACTCGAGCAGTGTTGGTTTGCAAGTCCCAGTGGGAACTCAAGAGAGGTTTTTTGTTCCGAGATCATGTGCAAAATATGAACAGCTGATTTGGAATTTGGCTTTCCATGTTGTGCAAATTCATGTTTGAAAAAAGAATAAAACAGCGTTAACTGTGTTCAAATATTTAATCGCGTTAATTTAAAAAAAAATGTATCTTGAGTTTACGCTTTCATTTTGACAGCCCTAAAAATAACCCTCGCCTTGTTGATTCTTTTCCATCCTTTCCTATTTTGGTGCCTCCTGTCTCACTTCGCTGTAACCTTGCGGCCTCTTTGGGGGGATTTCTGGCTTAGATGTCCAAGACCGAGGTGAAAGAGACATTTGTTTCTGTAAAAAGATGGGTTACTAAAAGCATATTTCCCTTGACCACTCAATCAACCACACACACACGCACAGATTCCAAGTGCTTGTTGCATTTCAGACGTGGAAAGTCCAGATGTTGCAATCTTTATCTCTCATTAAACACATCTGTCTGTGCGCTCGGGCATGCCCGACTGGAATAATGCGTGACATGTTGAATCTCATTGTCTCTTTAAGAAAAAACAGCTGTTGTTATTTGCCAACACCGAATGCAAAGTTGTGCTGCCGACGGTGTCAGATTAGTTAACTGAGCAAAGGGCAAACGCACTTCAAACGAACTGTCATCGGTTCTTGTTGTTTGTGTACTTTTGAGATCCATGTTGCGGTGGTGACTTGAGTTGAAATCTTTCTGGTGGATACCATTTTCTTGACTTGGTTTTGTCTTGACTTTGCTTTTCACTCAATATATTCTCATCCAAGTCTAAGAGAGCATGCTAGTAAATGATGTCTGCCATCTAGTGGTGAACACTGTTATTACAAACCTGAAGAGATCTGCTACAGGAAACATTTGTATAATTTTAAAAAATGAATCAAGGGCCACTCCCTGCCTTGTCCTAAACAGAAGGGCGACGATGTCTCCTGCGGATTGTAGCAGGGCGTCAAAAATTCCTGATCATTTCTTGGATTCTCCTTTAAAAAAAAAGGAGGTACGAGGGCCCCGTTCATCTCCGCTCTCAGCTTTAACGAACCGTTATGTGTTCCAGGGGGCCCGCGTTTGGGTCAGGGAGAAGGAGCAGCTGGTTCCGGCCACCGTCAACTCCTGCGGAGATGGAACCCTAGTTGTCACGACTGACTATGGAGCGGTAAGAACACAGACTCGCACAAACATGGCATGACCCAAACATGTTGAACGGACAGATGTTAACCTTGGAACTCAGCATGGAGCGTTAGCGCCTCTGGCAATATGTTCTGCATTTAAGCTTAAGCATTGCCACGAAAGGCAGCTAAAGGCAGCTTCAACTACATTTCCATTCATTCTAAGAACAGCCATTAATCCCAAAGCAGAGCGCCAGTGAGGTCTGAGACTCATTTTAAAGCATCAGGAGCGCAATGCTGAGTCATGTTCCGTTTGAAGGTGACTCGGCGCTATATTAGAGTTTTGTACTGTCCTGTCCAGCTCCAAGCTGAGCATCAGCAATGTTCCGAAGCTGTCAGATTGATGTCTCAACCTTTGTCTTTGCCGCAGTGCTGCTAAATACAGTTGCAAGAAAAAATATGGGAATGACCTGGTCTTATAAATGCAATCTGATTTTCAGTTTTGAAAAATCAAAACAAGTGTGTGTGTGTGTGTGTGTGTGTGTGGTGATGAAGAGCGGGCATTTTAACCAATACCTCCACTCTCTTCATATTGATTAGATAAGACTCAAATTAACTCTGGCAGAAGATTATTATTAGAGGCCAGTGTGGGGTATTTGAATTTGGAAATGTGTCCGCTGCATGCGCCAACTGCATTGATCTGCACGCTAATTGACAAGGCGCGATTCGGTGGTTTAGTGATGAAGATGAAGTTCTCCCTCCATAAAGGAAAATTTAATCCATGCTCTCCGTGTGGAGCAACTGCCATTTTTTTCGTGATTTTTTTTTTAATATTAAATAAAGGTGCACATAATTTTTAAAAATATTTTCGCTATTCCCTATGGGGGTGTCCACTGTACCATTAGATCCGTTATTATTAAAAGATCTAAACTTACTTTTACACTTCTAACATAAGATTGATATTTTTATGACAATTAGAATGTCGAAATGCTACCTTTACAGTCCCACTTTGTTAAAAATAAACAAAGTATATTGACGGACAATTATTATAATTTTTACAAAGATAAAGTTGTAGTTTTACGATAAACATTTCTAATTTATGAAAAATTAAAGAACAAAAGGTGGAATATTCCAAATATGAAGTTGCAATATTAAAACCAAAAATTATGGTATATATATATATATATATATATATATATATATATATATATATATGTAAATATTTAAAAAATAACTTTGTAATATAGTAATGTGAATAAAAGTCATAATTTTTTGGAAGCTAAAGTTGCAATATTACAAAAACAAAAAGGAAAAAAAAAAACATAATTTTACAAAATTAAAATTTAAACATTCGGAGAAAAATAAAAAAAAATCATACAAAATAAAAATGAAATATTGCGACTAAAATCCAACTGACAAAAAAAACCCCTGCCTTTTGTATTACGAGAAAACTAGTTGAAACTATTCAAATAATGTTGCAGTATAACAAAGATTTAGTCGAATTGTCTCAATAATCTTCTGGCACACAATAATTGTGTGCTACGGTACGATTGCATGGTTTTAACCATCTTAAGCTCTCCATCGTGCAGATTCTCTATCAAATATTCAGCACCTCTAGCAAGGGTTGATGTTTAAAAGCGAACAGTGGGAGGAAGGACGGCATGGAGCTTCAATATGTGTGGGGGGGGGAATGTGGGGGTTGGGCAAATTAAGTACATTCATAATCCAGAAGAGTAATGAGGATGGCTGGTGCAATAAAAACACTTCTTGTTCCGGTCAGTCCCACCAGCGGTACAATCGGCTGCACAAAGAGGATGTTTTTGCACCAGTGGACGAACAGGAATTTATTGTTCAATTTGTTCACATGAGAGACAAAATATATGTGTTATGAGTGGATTGAGACTCTTGGCCACGGTCTATTATTAGCTGCCAACTGGAGCACATATGTGTGTGCTTGAATGTATGTGCGTGTGTTGGGTTCCAAAAAAACCTTAAATCCAAAGTGCAATGTGTGTGTGCGCCCTCGCTGGGATGTTCAGATTAAATAAACACGCGCACCTTCTTAATGAGATTCCAAACCTTCAATTACATTATTTTGGCAGAGGCCACGGCATTAAAAGGTTGCGGATACGGAACGAGGGGCCGATGGCAATATTTTGCGGGCATCCAATCATGGTCGAATTTAACGCTGCTTTGATTTTCTAGCGCTGGACTTTCTGAATAAAAATTGAAATTGAAATAACGAGTGGTGTTCCACAAGGCTCACTACTTGAACCAGTGTACTTTATTATTTGTATTTTTTTTTTAAGTAGTTTGGTAATTTGTTATTTTGACAGATGTTGCTCCATCAACGGAACAGTAAAATTCTTAGTTTCATCCTTTTGTGAGTCGTGTGTACTCTTAATGTAGCACTTGTCTGCGTCTTTCAGGAACAAATGAAAGTAAAAATCAGCGTTTCAAATGTTGAAGAATGAACACATTTTTTTGTCATTGTGATTTTTTTATATGATTTGAATGAATGAGTCATAGATGGACCGTATGCAAAATAGCTTGGACCGTCTGTGACAACTGATAACGTGATTAGCAGTTAGCTAGCAAATTATCAGTAAATTTAGCTCAGCAAACTGTTGCTTTTTATTTACATTTGTTCTTGTTTTTATTACGATTTTTGGACAATATTTTATCCAGCCCCTGGCATCTTTTCGTCTCTTAAAAACAAGACAAAATTTTCACTTTCTTAAAAGGAAAATGATTTAAGACGAAACATTATCAAGATGCGGGTGCTTCCTTGTACTTTTGAAAAAAACTTCCTCTTGATAGCAACTCTAAATTTGGCTCATCGGCATTTCTCATGAGGGGTTTCTCTCCTCGAGCAGCGGTATCGTGCAGAGGCGGTCGCCACGGTTACCATCACAGAATCGGCATCCTTTTTTAAGTATGCGTTTATTGTGACACAAGAAGAAGAGCGGCAAGAAACCACAGACAAAACGCACACCAGCACCTGTATGTCTATTTTTATTCCATACGCACACATCCGGACAGACGCGCAAACCCGGATTCAAACGCAGGTTATGTTAGCAATGATGCGTATGTTACGTGACCTGGATTTTTGGAGCGGAGGCGAGAGCTCACTCGAACATGCTGCGGGGATGCTTTACGAGCACACACACTCACATGCACATGGAAGAAATTGAAATGTGACTGTGCAAAAAAAAAAATACATAAAAAAATAAAATAAATGAAATAGTACACTTTTTTGGGGGGGGATGGGGGTTGGATAGTGCAAGTAAAATGACCCATATTCCTCCTCCCCATCAGTTTAATGTCACCAGGCCACAGAGGACACTCATGCATGTGCTTACTCCTGCTCTCTTCATTAATTTGACACAAAAACATACTTATGCAAATGCCACGCATTGCATGCTTAAAAAAGAAAAAAAAAGTGAGAGCAACCTGGCAGCAACCCCCGCCTTGGTAAGGGAATGTGGGCTGTTGCTACTCAAGGAGGCAACTGGATTACCCGGAGAAAAACCACGCAGGCCGGGGGAGGATATGCAAACTCCATAGAAGATGGCCACAGCGGGAATCGAACCCAGTACCTCTGTACTGCGAGTCACATGCTCTTACCAGTCGTCCACATTCTATCAGAATTCATGAAGAAATTATTTAAAAACCTAACAATTATCTTTCATTTTATTTACAATATTCAACGAGAGAGATAATTAAATGAAAATGAATTATACACAGTTTAATAAACGAACTTTTGCTTAGAAAAACTGCAAAGCAGCAACAAATATGCTACAAATATTACAGAACAGTTGCTAATATAAATGCTATGTGGGCCGGATTACAGAGCGGAGCATTTTCCCAATGGTGAAAGTGATTTAATAATCATAAAGCAGCTCCTGTACAGCAGCCAGGATGAGATTAAATGGTGAGCCGTGAAGGTCGTACATATCCGATGTGAGGTCAGTGCAGCCAGCTTGCAAGTATCTGACATTTCATCCTGAGTTAGTAGACAAAAAAAAACAAAAACAAAATGTATGATTATATTGGTCACTGTGCCAAGGGCTCTCCTCTCTCTCTCTCTCTCTCACTCTCTCTCTCACTCTCTGTCTCTCTCTCTCTCACTCTCTGTCTCTCTCTCTTTCTCTCTCTCTCTCTCTCTCTCACTCTCTGTCTCTCTCACTCTCTGTCTCTCTCTCTTTCTCTCTCTCTCTCACTCTCTGTCTCTCTCTCTTTCTCTCTCTCTCTCTCTCACTCTCTGTCTCTCTCTCTCTCTCTCGCTCTCTCCCTCACTCGCTAGCTCTCTCCGCGTCTGTCTTGGGCTATAATACGTCAAGTCGCATGAGGCGCTTCGCCTACTATCATGCAAAGCACATTCACACATCAGAGAGCTTCAGAAGGGAAAAAAACGGCACACACAAAAAAGGAGGCTTTCATTTTACATTACAGACACTCCGTCGTTCGGAGTTTTTGTGAACGTGAAAATATTCAAACAGACACAGCATTAGGTACACCTTAATTTGAATACAATGCAAAAATCATACCGTACAGAAACTAATAAAACACAATTTGATACGTTGTTCTGCCAAAATGTCCTACCCGTCCGAATCGTCCTCCTGGAGGCTGATTTGTCAGCAAAGTACTACCGTGTGCTTTCAGATTGTTTCGTTTACTTGCATATTATGTATTTGCCAGGATGGCCGAGTGGTCTAAGGCGCCGCGTTCCGGACCCAGTCTCCCCAGGAGGCCTGGGTTCGAATCTCGTGGCTGCCAGGATGGCCGAGTGGTCTAAGGTGCCGCGTTCAGGACCCAGTCTCCCCAGGAGGCCTGGGTTTGAATCTCGAATTTCCCCATTGTGGGACTAATAAAGGCATTATTATGGCTGCCAGGATGGCCGAGTGGTCTAAGGCGCCGCGTTCAGGACCCAGTCTACCCAGGAGGCCTGGGTTCGAATCTCGAATTTCCCCATTGTGGGACTAATAAAGGCATTATTATTATTATATTAGTAGATTTAAAAAATATATATTTTAGTCAAATGCACGTAGACGCAAGGAGGTAGGACCTCCTGACAGTTTAATTTATTTACGTATATGCATAGATATGTTTACAAACTTTTACTGGCGATATCAAACGAGTGTGGCATACATACCGCGTGAGAAATGTGTTCGACAGAAACACCCGTCAGTGTATTTTCAGGCAATGAAAATTTTAAATAATAATCAATGAAAATAAAAATAATAAGTACCTCCACTTTTAATCGAACAAACGACAGGTACAACAAAAAGCTCCAAAATTTCCACAAAATCACTATCGGCGTTGTGCGCATGCGCACTACTCATAGGTTGGACGTCTCGATGGGTATTCAGAGGAATTTCAAAACGACGTATGATAAGGTTTGAGGGCGGCAAATTTAAAAACGTAAACATTTTGATTTTGTTCGTTTAAATTAAAACTGATTTTCCGATTGTTTTTTTTGTTACAGCTCTAAGAATATGTACGTGTATATTGTGTATTTAAAATAACTACATACCTTTGCCATAGAAAAGTGCGCTTACCTTGATGCTAACAAGGCGAAATTGGCATGCTAACGTTTAGCATCGGTCTGCTTGTCTGTATCAGGAGTAGCACAAGTTGTATTGTTAAATCATGAAGCACAAACTGTTTATTTCTTTACTAGATGATTTTACACAATGTTTTTAGAAAATGCAATATAATACATGTATTTAATATTTTTCATTATTAAGAAGACAAATACAAAACATAAATATTTTTTTGGGGGGGGTGGTGGCTGAAATGGCTGATTAATGGCATTTTTCCATTAATTTCAAGCTTTCACATCTTAAATTAAAATGTAATTCTTCTCCATGGTCATCAGATGTTCTGTCCACTTCTTACACCCAATGTTGTCATTCTTTTACCATATTAGTGTGCAGTCATTCATTAAAACGCAACTCCCGGAAACTAAGAATATTGCATAAATACTGCAATAAACTGTTAAATGGAGTAATCAGGTCGATTTTTTTTTGAATGTATGCTATGTATGTATGTTTCTCCATGATAGTGATGGCAAAAACATAGCGTTTGATATAAACTGTATATTATTGATGAATTTGGAAATGACAAAATCCCCACTTTTGCGACGTTTCATTATATTTGCATTGACCCGGCTAAAATTGTTTAAAAAATTTTGAGGCGTACAAAAATGGCCAACAAATAGAGTACAGAGGGGGTCAACAACTTTTATCGCAACACGCACACACACAGCACGTAACACAAACACACGCCCACATGAGCTGTGACATTAAATGGACCCTTTTAAAAGGCCGTACTTTCTATTCTTGGACATTTGAAGCAATGAATGGATGACCTTAACGGCCATTATGTCCTATCAGGGAGTGTGCGCGTGTGTGCGTTTGAGCTCATTACACATTGTGCCACTCCTAGTAAAGAAGAGGCCTTCCATTTTAAAAAAAAAAAGTCTTCCACTTGCCTATACTCTTGATGTACATACACAAAGTAAAAGTATGTGTCAGGCTGTCAGTTATGATTTGACACGTTTGTCATGTTCTTTCGTGTGTCAGGTGTTGTACCTGCAGCAAGCGGAGGTCACCAGGGAGCGTGTATACGCCATGCACCAGTCCAGCGTGGACGGCGTGGAGGACATGTCGGCGCTGGCTGAGCTGCACGAGGCAGCCATCATGCACAACTTGTACCAGCGCTACCAGAAGGACAACATCTATGTGAGAACTTTTCCGTAACCCAGACTCCATCGTGGATTCCGGTTTACAGTCCAGCTGTTGAGCAATTTTTTTGGGGACAGTATATAATTTTGCAAAGTTGCTTTTGACGTATTTGTAATTGCTTCTCATTGCCACAAGATGGCAGTAGTTGATATGGATTATTTTTATTTACTATGATTTGTACACAAAGAATAATAGTGAAGCGTCAACACTATGCATCTAACGTGTACACAATCAGGAACTCGTGTTACTTGCATGACAGTATTCAGTAGTTCATTAATTCAACACAAACGTATCACCATCTTACCTGTATGAATTACTCGCTAGCACAAGCTGGATGCCTATTACCTTGAAAAAAAGCCAAACAAAAATATCATTTATCGTCATTGGCTCACTACACGTTCATAATAGTTTGGGATTTTTCACGATACTTATAGTTAGTTTTTTAATTTAAAAAAATTCAAGTATCCAATTTAGTTTCATTTTTATTCGTTTTACTATTAGTTTTAGTTTTTTTTTTTTTTTTTAATATTTCGATTTTTTTTGTTGAGTGGAAGCTAAAAAAAAAAAACAAATCAGGAAGTAATAAAGTGAAGTAAGCTATAATTCCAAAATGACTGTTCAGCCTTCCCGCTTGCGTACGGGCGCATACAGTAATACTAGATAATACTAAAAATTAAATGACTAATGTGAAAACGAAGGACATTGGAACAATAATTAAAGTGAATTTTAGTTTGTTGTAAAAATGTAAAATATCATTTTAGTTCATCTTTTTTCTCTTTTTTTTAAAATTTCATAACCAAAAATTCTTTCCATTTCAGTTTGAGCTATTTCGTTCATTTTCGTAAACTATAATAACTCACTTGAATGGTTCAAGTCATTTTTTTGACGCCGATTGTTTCTTTCAATCACTTTTAAGGTTAACACCGTCACCATGACGACTTCACATTAATGCCAGACATGAAATCCTCTCAGTTGCCATTGCGCTAATTCGCTAAATAGGCGAAAATGCAACCAGGTGAAATGGGGATGGCTGTTTTCAGACAAACATCGGCAGCATCCTGGCGGCCGTCAACCCGTACAAGCAGATCCCAGGTCTGTACGACCCGGAGCGGGTGGACGTGTACTCCAAGCACCAGCTGGGCGAGTTGCCGCCGCACATCTTTGCCGTGGCCAACGAATGCTACCGCTGCATCTGGAAGAGACACGACAGCCAGTGTGTGCTCATCAGGTCAGCTCTCGTGACACAGCTAGTGTTATTTGTTGTTCAGGTCGTTTCATTTTAACGTGCGCATCTTTTAGGAGGTTTACAGTAATCTTGAATTAAGGGACCACTGCGACATCTGGAACATTTGCACTGGTTTTGTTTCAACCTGTACTTTTCTTATTTTGACTTGCCCAACTTTTGTAGGATTTATGGTAGTCTAATTTCATCCTGCACAACCTTTCGTGGGTTTAGGTACCCTTATTTTAATCAATTCAATTTTTGGTCTTTTATCATAATCTATTTTTATTGTGCTCAATTTATGGGAGATTTAAAGAAGGCTTTCTTTTATCAAATTTTATCCTGGACAATTTATGGGGTTTGCACAGTTATAGTTTTATTTATGGTCGTCTTTATTTAATCTGCTTAATTTTGTTTTAGTTATTTTGCACAATTTTGGGGGAAATGATGGTTGTTTATTTACTTTCCCAAGTTTTGGGAGTTTTATTTTGTTATTTTTATTTTAGGAGTGCAATTTTTCAGGGAATTACGGTAATCTCATTTTCTCACCTGCGCAATTTAGAAATTAGAATTAGAAATCCCTTTATTGTCATTGTACTCAATTTCTTGGGCACTCAAAGTTTCAATATCAATTTGTGTGCGTGTCGTGTCAGTGGCGAGTCGGGAGCAGGCAAGACGGAAAGCACCAAGCTGTTGCTGCAGTTCCTGTCGGTGATGAGCCAAAACTCAGCTGGGACGCCGCCGTCGGAGAGAAGCACCCGCGTGGAGCAGGCCATTGTACAGAGCAGGTATGTTTAATGAATTCAAAGCCGTATGATCACATGAGAGAGTCGACTGTAAAGACTAATTTTTATTAAGAGTCGACAAAAACATTTGCACATGCTTTGCAAAGACGTTTTAATGGGTGTATAGGTTATACGCTGCTTTAGTGGTTTAGTAGGTGCTGCTGTTTTGGTTAGCAACATGGTTCAAATTACAATTGTGGATCAGACTCAGCTGGAAAGGGCAATCGTCTTTAAAGACGCCATCTCCACATACCATAAGATTGTCTTCAATGCTGCTTAAGTGGATCAGTTGGTGCTGCTGTTTTGGTTAGCCACATAGCTCAACTTACAATTATGGACGATTCACACAACATTGTGGAGTAATCACAAGTCCGAACATACTGGAACACAAATCACCTTTAAAGGCAAAATCTTCTCATAAATTAAGATTGTCGGTGACACTGTATTGATGTTTTAGTGGTGCTGCTGTTTTGGTCAGCAACACAGTCCACAAATTGACCTAAATGGTCAACTTCCACAACATTGTGGAGTCGACCAAAACACTAGTCGTCCTTAGAGAGGTTTTCGCCACATGAGATTAGCTATGATCCAGTTTTGTTGCTTTTTCTTGGTGCTTCTGTTTGTGTTAGTGTGAGAGTATGTAAATAGTTTGTGTATTTTTAATCATGTTTTTTATACACTATTTGTATCAATGATAATTACACACACACTCACAGACACGCACATCATTGCTTCAGCACACATGCGCACACCCACACGCTTGTTTTAAGTTTCACTTTCCATAGGTTTCGTTTTTCTTTGAATAAAGTCCAGAGGGATGGGCGAAGGAGCCAGTGAGAGTGCGGGAGAGTGAACTGGCAAGACGTCTACTTCACTTCCTGGCTTCTCCTCCCATCGCGATGGAGAAAAGACAAAACCTTCCCTGGTTATTCCTCTGGTTCTCTGCATTTAATTCAGTCTAATGAAGGCGTCAGGACCTTTTAAACCTGACATTTATTGGTGCCGGTCAACCCGGGAGCCACACCCGGACGGGCGAACGTCGCTGGATATTTCGGGGGCCAACGAATCTGACGTCAGCGCTTCACCATTTGAAAGCGGGTCCCTGAGCTGCGGCGCGGCCGTCCGCCCGGGTGTCGGTTCCCTGTCGGACCAGGCGGATCCGGAGGAAGCCAGGTATTGTTTTTCAAATTATTTTGTGCCACCATTTTAAAATTTAAAATATTAACACAATTCGTAAGGGGTGATTTATGTGAGTAAGGAAGCGCGCGCCGGCCGTTTTGCAGTAGTTCGGTCGAAAAGAAAAGAAACTGGATCGTGCTCGTCTAAGGAGTTATAGAAAAATTATTAGGTCATAACTCATTGCGCTGAAGAGAAACTGGGTTTCTCGGGAGACTAGATCTCCCCTACGGAGGGTACGGTAGCATAAAAGAACGTCCTGAGGTACGTCTAAACCACGATCGTGTTGTTTAGGGAGTTACAAAAAGAAGAAATTAGGTCGTAACTCGTTCAAACCGACAGCACGGTAGAGTCTATTAAAAGTTCCTCGGTGTCGATAAATAGAAATTATCGACGACTTAGAGGTCTACTCACAATTTCACATTGAAATTTAGGGAATAATAAGGCATTATTTTTGGTGGTTTTTATTATTTTTATTTGAATATTGTTTGTAGCTGCGCAGCTGTGTGTGTGTGTATGAGGACAAAGAGAAAAAAAAAAAGGTGGGGGTTTGCGTGCGTGAGGGGGCGTGCGTGCGTGTGTGTGTGTGTGTGTGTGTGGGTTTGGAGAAGTAGCTGACCAGACAACAGCAAAAGAGAAGAATTTGCAGAGAAGCTGAAGAAAAAAAAAAAAAAAAAAACCCGCACACACAACACCAGATGTGGAATGATCATTTTGCTGTATGCAAAGTGAGTGAATGGTGTGATTGGGGATTACAAATACCATTTGGTATTTTATCCCGTATAATGCAATAAGGGTTATAAACAGAAATAGTATTTGAGGATGACAGAGAGGGTTGTTGAAGAAGGTAAAGAAGGGGCGGGGTTGCAACTGCCCCCTGCATCCTGAATTACCCCCCCACCACCCACATTATCAGGTAACGCCACATAGAATGAGAACTAGATCAGACAGAACTGCATCGATAAGACAAAAAACCCCAATAAAAGATAGATAAACCAAAAAAGCGCTCACCTCAATGTGTTGCGTGTATAAGTGGCAGTGTGCATTTGTGGCAGAGGCTGCATTGGCCCTATAGGGCTGCACACACATAATTATGAGCGATATTAGTTGAATTAAAGGACTTATTATGGGCAAAAGATAAAGATGGATTGTGTTGCTGTTATTACTAACATGTTATTTTTGTTTGAAGTTGTTCAGTGTTGAGAACTGTGTGTGTCGTTTTGTGGGCCCGTGTATATGTCTGTGTGTCTGTCTGAGTGTCTGTCTGTGTGTCTAAATGTCAGGGAGAGTGATCAAAGTGGTTGGAATTATGCTAAAAGGATTGATGAAGTAGAGATAAAATGGAATCAAGGATTAGTAACCAACAAAAGGCTACTTATGAGTGACGAGATCTTATTGAGAAAAATAATTCCCAAATTTACAAAAGAAATTAATAAAGATGATTTGAGGAGATAAATTCATTTAAATTTGAAATTAAATAAAATAACTTATACAACGGGATAGGCTTAAAAGAAAAGAGAGAAATAGCCTGATGTGCGTTTTCTGAAAAATAAAGAAATTGAACCCAGACGCCTAGGCTGGTTTAAAAAGATGAGTGAAGATAAGGAAGTTCATCAAAAAACAGGATCTTGATAAAATTCAGTATTTAGACTCATGGAAAGCTGAACATGGTTTTAATGGTCAGTTAAAAACACGAAAAATAGCCGCATTGCAGAAATCAATCATAGCAAAGACAAAGAAAGACCACAAAAAGATGAAGAAAAATGGCTTTGAGGAAACAGAATATTGGATGAGGGTAGCCTTAAAAAGAGAAGAGGGTGACAAGAAACAGAAAAGATGAGACATTTGGGCAATACAAAGTGAGAATGACAGCTGTGTTTCAAAACCACAGCGGGCTGCAGGAAGATGGTGATGTGGATGGGGCATTTCAACAGCAGTTGAAGAATGCTTTACATGCAGGATCAAGAGAGGAAATTCATAAGTGGGTAAATAAACATTACATTTGCCTGCCAACAGGTACCCTGGAGGAGTATGTAAATCACGCCCTCCATGCTGAGAAGATAGAAAATAAAAAGAAACAGAGGTCTATAGACACTTTTTATCAGAATAAAGGTCAGAATGTCTTTTATCAAGGTGGAAGAGGCTGAGACAAGGACGCCTTCCCACCGGAGATGATATTTTTTACAGTTGTGGCAGATCAGGACACTTTGCCAGAAACTGCCGTCAACCACACAGGAAGACCACACTAAAAGAAGGCCAGATAGCAAGAAATTGCCTTGAGAAGAAGCAGCCTTCAGCATGACTAAGATAGAAAGATTAAAGAACAGATGAGTTTTTAAATGAAGAGGTTTTCCTAAATTTACAAAAGATATTGGCTTTTGATTAAATGATTGAGCTGAAATAACCGTATTGGTAATGGGACACCAATTACCCTTTTTATGTGACATTGGTGCAGATAGGATTGCTTATAATAAATCAATTTCAAATGATAGGGCAAGTGAGAAAGGGGCCATAGTCAGATTTGCAAGGGGAAAAATGGAACAGAGTAACAGAATTAGAACCTGTGTGGTTGAGGGACCCAGAAGGCCACTGAGTTGGTTGCATGAATTGAAATTAGTTTTATTTTTACAGAATAATGAGAGCCCAAGTTGTGGGGATGTGATTAATTTACAGAAAAAGTTTAGTGATGAGATAATTTATATTTACATGATTCAATTGACAAGATATATCATTTTGATGATGGTTTTTACTTAATTGTATACTTGCGTCACCTTCAGAAAGGGAGAAGTAGGTGTTATGAAATTTTAACAATTGGATGAAGCTTCTGAAAGTGAACATGAGGAATTTTTGCAAAAACATAGGTGTTTCTTGATTTTTTAAATTTTGATTCGAGACATTGGTAGGTTTGAGTGGTTGTGGAAAAACTACAGTGAATTTGGAAATTAGGAGCAGACTGTGGAGAGGCTCCTGTGAGGAGGAGGATAGAAATTAGATTTTGCTTTTTGGTGAATTGAAGAAATAAATATTTTAGATTTCATATTCCAGTTGATGATGTTTATATTAAAGTAGGCCAGAGATGCAATGAAATGCAGAAATATAAATGATACAGGAAAAATTTGGCAAGGGCTATAATTTTCATTAAAGCAGAGAAGAAATTAGAAATTGCAAATAACATTGATGTGTACTTGTCCACTTCGAAGTAGAATTAACATGTTCATTTTGTGATAAGAAATTTGTGATTATGTGAAAAGGGAAAAAGAGAATTACAGGCTTTTCAAATAAAACAACCTAATTTAAATTGGCCAACTTGTAAAATGGAAAAGAAGATTCTAAATTATGCACAAAAAGCTTGAACGTGTTGAGCAGAAGGAAGAAAAAGAGAAAACATTTGAAAAAAAGAAGGAAGCAGAGAGTCTTGTGATAAACAATAACTTTTCAGGACGAAGAGAGAAGCAACAGAGGATCACATGGCGAAAGGAAAAAAAACTAACATAAAAAGTGTGTGTAGAAGGACTTCTACATCAACATGCGTTTTGCTTATTAGGCCGTGATACACTGACAATTGGACTTTAATATCAGAATCAATAGGCAAGGGCGAATTTAAACAAGAGTCAAAACTTTAAAAGGACGCATTGTCAGTGATAAGCGGGAAGAAAAATAGTAATAAAACTTTGCCAGACCACTTTTGTGTAGACACCTTCCTTGGGACTTTCATGACCTCCATTAAGTCCCTGACCTTTCATAGATAAAGTTGGAGCCCAAAGTCTCTCAGGGCTGTAATTTATGCGGCAGAGAAAGAGCCCAACAGGCTTAGGGTGAGTTTAAAACAATAGTATCATGGCCATAAAATGGGTTGTGTATGTTGGAACTTGTGGAGATACACTGCAAGATTGTATTTACAAAGCATCTTAATGCACTACCAAATTATTATTATAAGCCATTTGGGCAAACAGTGACTGCAAAAAATGGCTTCATGGACTTGTGTTGCTGCAGAAACATAGGAAAGTGAATCCATTTGCATATTAGTCACAACAATTTGGATTTCGTGGCAGAGAACCACTTAAGAGTGTGATCAAGAGCTTTCACTGCTGCTTTAAGGAATGAAAAAAAAAAAAGACATTCCATCACACGACATTCACATTGCACGGCGATTTAATTGTAACATTACATTAATAAGGTGCGATGCATTTAAGCCCAGCGCCATTCTTTTTCCACGCACCATTTAGAAGGCGCCACACGACTGTGGAGCCGTCCAAATTTTCACCAAACCCATGACTTGACTTTTTGACATATTTTCCTCCCGACTGGAGGAGTTAAGACGTGTAGGACTTGAAGACCAGGTGCACCTTCCAGACTGATAAGAAAGTGTCTGAGAACCAAGGTTGTAGGAAGAAATCACGCTGACTTTTATGCGATGGGAGTATTAGTAGTGCGATACCAACAGATAACTTGTAAAAGAGAGAAATTGTTAGGATAAGCAGGAAGAGCGTAGGCGGTTGTGAGCTAATTAAAATTTGGAGTTTCCCATCTTGTATGAGCTGTATGGTTACAATGTGAACTCACAGTCAAGATAAAATGTTCTTGTGTTCTGTTGATTTTGGGCGAACGGGTGCTTTAAAAATCACAAAAGATAAAAGAAAAGTTGCACATAAAACACATCTAAGTAAGTATTTGTAAATAAAAAAAAATTTCTGAACAGAAAATGACACGATTATGATTGAATAAAGGCTGGAGCCAAGCCATAACCCCAGAGTCAACAAAGCACAAGAGGTTTCATGAAAGCACACACACACACACACACACACACACACCCCCACACACACACACACACACAGTAAATCAACTTGACAAGTTGATTTCAGGCCAGGAAAAAAGGCACCACTAATTGAACATGCACATTGGGTGGACAATGATGCAAACATTGAGTGAGACACGAGCAGACGTCGTGCCTCAACAGGGAGGAGATATCATATGGAATTGTTCCCACATACAGACTTTTCAACAAAAATTTTTTTTTGGACACTGTTATTTGTTTGGGTTGCAATATTGTTTGACTATGATTGATATGTTTTCAAAATGGATCAAGCTGTTTCCAACAACACATGCTGATGCTAAAAACGATTGGGAAAAGTGTTGTGTAATCAAATTATCCTGACATTTGGAATTTCAAGAAGTGATTTGAAGTGAAAATGATGCATTTTGTGAATGATGTTGTAACAAGTGGGACAGTTGTTAAAAATGGACTCAAAGCGTCACTGTGCATACAGTCTGCAGGACTTGTGGAACGCACTAATGAAAAAAAAAAAAAAAAAAAAAGGAGACAATGGCCAGACTGTGTTTCAATCACAGCAATGAGGACAATGCCAGCCGAAGGAAGGACACTATCCCCTATAGACTCTCAGGTTCATCAGAACCACCAACGAAAAACATGTTTGACCGAAAAAGATCCAAAAGACGCCAATACTGGTCAAGTGTTGTTCTGATTTACAGAAATTACGTCCGTGTGGAAGACCAACTCTTCTTCAAGGTGTTGAAACGACTCCGTTGGGGGGAAGTGAATGCTGAGATGGCCCTCGCCACATGATGGCGGTGACCCCGACGCTGCAAAGGTCGCGGGGCGTGGCAGCTGGATCCACCAGTTGCAGTACAAGCTTCACCGGTTTCCAGCTAAAGGCCTAGCAACGCGAATCCCTCCCCGAGTCACAATCTCGGACCACACGCACATCAGAACCACACCACCAGCCACAGATACGAATGTTGAAGCCACAGAATAAAAAGATTAGATATGGTTTGGAAATTAATGACGTACATAAAGAAATTTGAACCTTGATTGAAGAACATAATTGCATTTAAAGTTTTAAAAATGAAACAATTATTGATGTTATGACCACTATGAAGAATTTGAAAGACACAATATATATCGGGATAATTATGGTTTTCATTTTTTGTTATGTGTAGTCTGTTTTTGTTGCATTATTTTTATGACAAAAATGATGATTAATTGCATGTTTGTTGCCCAAAAGTAACATTACAATCTGATTGATGTTGAGTATGACAAACTCGAACTGGACAATGACGAACTCGAACTGGACACTGAAACGTAAAATGAATATGGACTTGTCGCCCAAGCCCCACACACGAAGATCCGGGAGGTAAAGACGGCTGTCTCCTCCTACAGCGAGGCAAGGGGCCTGCATCGAGTCCCCCAGAGACAAGCTCTGCGTGGAGACAGTTTTGTTATTTTTCACTAGGCACATTGAAATGTATTTTTATATGTTTTATTCCCTGATGACTCATCTTAAAGCCGTATGGACATGATTTAAATCCGACAAACAGGGGGGAAATGTGAGAGTATGTAAATAGTTTGTGTATTTTTAATCATGTTTTTTATACACTATTTGTATCAATGATAATTACACACACACTCACAGACACGCACATCATTGCTTCAGCACACATGCGCACACCCACACGCTTGTTTTAAGTTTCACTTTCCATAGGTTTCGTTTTTCTTTGAATAAAGTCCAGAGGGATGGGCGAAGGAGCCAGTGAGAGTGCGGGAGAGTGAACTGGCAAGACGTCTACTTCACTTCCTGGCTTCTCCTCCCATCGCGATGGAGAAAAGACAAAACCTTCCCTGGTTATTCCTCTGGTTCTCTGCATTTAATTCAGTCTAATGAAGGCGTCAGGACCTTTTAAACCTGACAGTTAGCAACTGCATTTATGAATGAATGTTAGGGACACTGCACAAAATATTGTGGCATGCCCACACCAATCTGCTTGAATACTAATTGTGATTAAAAACAGTCTCCTTTTAAGATCATATTTAGTGCTTAATTAACAAATCCAACACTTAAATTCTTTTTCAAATTACATTATCCTTGGAGATTTGTCCAGAGAGTTTTGAGCACCCCCCCACTTCTCTCCGCAGTCCTATCATGGAAGCGTTCGGGAACGCTAAAACTGTTTACAACAACAACTCCAGCCGCTTCGGAAAGTTCATCCAGCTTCACTTCTCGGAGAGTGGCAACATCCAGGGAGGCTGCGTCATCGATTGTATCCTTTTCTGCCCCCCCGAAAAATAACTAAGCTCTCAAACATGGATGAATATCACGAAGGTATGAAGTGTGTTTGGTGTCCTCATCAGAATCAGTCAGTCATGATGAAAATGGAGCATAGCAATGAAACTCTGGGGTCCTTTTTGAGGTTGATTCCGATTATGATTTGGCAGAATAAAATTCAGATAACCGATTAATTAAAAAAAAAAAAATTTAAACGATGAACAATGATTAGAATAACTTATTTTCGTGATCCTTTATTTTTTTCAATGATAAGGATACAACAGCAGGATATTTGCCTGTCTAACAATACTTTGTCCTATTGTCTTTGTTTTACTTTTTGTATTTTTATGTGCAACACACATAAAACAAAAATCTGCCATTTTATGGCTGATTTTTGGGGGGGGGCTTTTTTTAGGTTATTACCTTTGTCTTGTGTTATAATGTGTTCAAAACACAGTATGAAACAAACAATAATGTCTCAAAACAAACAATAAATGGCAAAAATCAGCCGATTTTTCGCCGATTTTAAAATAGCTAATATTGGTAAATTAAATCGACCGGGCTCTAGGTCTTATTATCAACATGCTTAACTAATCATGTATCTAAATGAAGAGCCAGTATTTTTTTAATTAAATGCGAACTTTAGCCAAAATTGTCCACCCTTTCTGCAAACTCGTATATTTTGCTGCTGCATTTCCTTGACTCGCATTCTGTCAGATTTACTGGAAAAGGTAACCAGCTTTGAATTATTCGAGACAAGTTTGTTCTGTTAGCGGGAATGTTGATGATTGGGTTGATTGGTGGCAGAACCGAGTGGTGCGACAGAATCCCGGAGAACGCAATTACCACATCTTCTACGCGCTGCTGGCGGGTGCCAACAAAGACCATAAAAGTAAGTTTGCTAGCGTGTCAAATATAATTGATCAACCCCCTGCCCCTGCCCCTGTCCTTCTTTCAAATTCATTTTAATTTTTATTTGGTCAGCTCTCTACTACCTGGAGGATCCAGCGGAATCTTTCCACTACCTCAGCCAGTCGGGTTGCTTGAAGGACAAGAGTCTGAATGACAAAGAGCTGTTCAACAGTGTTATGGTGAGTTTATAATATATAATCAAGTTGAATCAATACTGGCAGGCATATATTCTTTATCTTCTGGAAAAAAAACACTAATAATACTTACTGAGTCATTTTTCGTTTATTTATTTTTTAATATCTATTTATTATTTTTAATATTAATATTTTTGGGGGTTTATTATTTTATTTATTAACATTACTATTTTTTCCTGATTGGCTCGCAGAACTGTTGACACCTCAATTTTTCCTTCTCATTGTTGCGAGCAGGAGGCGTTGAAGGTGCTGGAGTTCTCCGAGGAGGAAATCAGGGACATGTTCAAGCTGCTCTCGGGCGTCCTGCAGCTCGGCAACGTGGAGTTCATGACGGCGGGAGGAGCTCAGATCACCACCAAGCAAGGTCGGTGGCAAGAGCTCAAAACAGAAAAAAGAAGAAAACAAAAGCGCTACTTAGTTTCTTTGTGTGTTCTCTTTTGCATCCAACTCCACAGTCTCTCGTTTGCTGTTGCAGCCTGTTTTTGTCTCTGCCCTGAGTCTCCTCTTGCTGCTCCTAACATTTTTAAATTTCCTGTTGGTTATTCTATTGTTGCAGTATTATACTGTCCTCCACAGTCTCAACTCTACTGCAGTACCTCAACTACTTGCTGCCCTCAATCTCCTATTTGATAACATTTGTCTCTTTACCACGTATGATGTCTTTAAAAAAAATATGATTAAATCAAAAGTAACTTCCTCTGTTGCTTTGACTTATCTGTGGATGCTGCAGTATTATTTTGCATTCATTTGTGCCCTCAGTCTCCTCTTGGATAAAGTGCGTTGTTGTTTTTTTCCAGTGGTGACCAACGCCAGCGAGCTGCTTGGCCTCGACGCCTTCCAGCTGTCCGAAGTGTTAACTCAGCGCTCCATCATCCTCCGAGGGGAAGAGATATGCTCGCCGCTCACCATCGAGCAGGTTGTGAAACGCTTGCCGATTCATTTTTCCCGGAGATTTATTTCCTCACAATACTAACCGCGGCATTGTCACAGGCCGTGGATTCCCGGGACTCTGTTGCCATGGCACTGTATTCCCAATGTTTCTCCTGGATTATCCTCAAGATCAATCAGAAGATCAAAGGGAAGGAAAATTTTAAATCAATCGGCATCCTGGACATCTTTGGCTTTGAGAACTTTGAGGTTTGTTTCAGCACAGCACACCCATATTGCACATTAAAATAAAAAAAAAAGTAGACGAATGCTCCGGCATCAAATATATGCAAATGAGGCCGTGTGTGTCTGCCTTTAGGTGAATCGCTTCGAGCAGTTTAATATCAACTATGCCAACGAGAAACTCCAGGAGTACTTCAACAAGCACATCTTCTCCCTGGAGCAGCTCGAGTACAACAGGTGCGCCACGCCGATTTTTATTTGACTCAATTCATTTGACTCTTTTGCTTGTTTTTTTTATTTATTTATTTTTTTTAATTCATTATTTATTTTTTCATGTTTCAATTCAATCTGTTTTAATTTTTATTGCTATTTTTTTATTTGCATTTTCAAAGGTTTTTATTTTTCAAATTTGTAATACTGGTCTTGTTGGTTATGTTGTCGTCCTCGCAGGGAAGGCGTCCAGTGGGACGCCATCGACTGGATGGACAATGCCGAGTGTCTTGACCTCATAGAGAAGGTATAGCGCATGAAGTCGCAAATTTATATTTAATGCAGAGAAGTTACTCAAGAGCAAAACTGGCGTGTACAAAGTTTGTCATTCAAACAGCCTAGTGGGTGTGATGCCCATATGTCATCGTTATTGAGCCCCTTGAAATCTGCCTAGCAACAAACATGATCAGGAAAAATAAGTTGTTTGCTCACCAGTCGAACAGAATCGTCATTTAAATTTTTGAAGATACATGGGTAGAAATGACAAAAACAAACAACCGTTAATGCAAGCCTACTCACTTACTGTAATTATACTCCACAATCTCCATTTTGCTGCAGCGCTCCATTTTCTTCACATTCTTCAGTCTCCTCTTCAGTCTGCTTCTGACGCTTTTCTTTAATCATTTTAGCTTACACTCTTGCTGCAGTAATATACGTAAGCCGCAGTCTCCACTTTGCTGCAGCGCTCCAGTTACGTACAGCCCTCAGTCTCTTTTTGTATCAAATGTGTCTCCATACGGCTACAGATGTTTTTTAAAATGATTGTCAACTTGCCCTGTTGCCGCAGTATTCTACATACTCCATAGTCTCCTCTTGGATTTTTTTTTTTTTTATGCTTACCCTGTTGCAGCAATATAATCCGCAGTCTCCACTTTGCTGCATGCGACTATTGTTCTTCGATATTTTTAACGTGGATTTCGTGGGATTCTTTTGTCTGAATTTTTATGTTTGTATTATTTTTCCTGGTATCTAACTAGCCAATGACTGTGCTTGGCCTTTCAGAAATTGGGCTTGTTAGCTCTGGTGAATGAAGAGAGTCGCTTCCCCAAAGGCACAGACTTCACACTTCTGGAGAAGCTTCATAGCAGACACTCTGTGAGTCTTTTTGTGGGTGGAGCGAACGCGCCATACAATCCAGGCGAAACTGACGTTGTCATTTTGTGTTCAGACCAACCCTTACTATGTGAAGCCCAGACTGGCCGACCACCAGTTTGGTATTAAACATTACGCCGGGGAGGTGAGTAGCACAAATGTTTGCCCCTTTATGCCATACTGCCGATGTGATGTCTTTTGTGTTTGGGCGGCGTCAGGTCCTGTATGACGTCAAAGGCATCCTGGAGAAAAACCGGGACACTTTCAGGGATGACATCCTCAACATGCTCAAAGACAGCAGGTAGGAAGTACAGTGCAGAGCCCATCCAAAAATATCCTATTGCATTAAACCCCGCAGCAGGATTATTTATTTTTTTATTGAAATTAAAAAAATATTATTATTGTTTTTTAATTTTCTTTATATGAAAATTATTGAAAAAAGATCAAATTTAAAACTCAAAAAATCATGTTCATTATTATTTAGTCATTAGTTTTATGTATAAATGTAAACAAATATTATACAGAATGCCCCCCCCCGTTTATCTTGTCGAAATCCATTTAAATTATAATGAGGAAAAAATATATTGAAACCTGCTAGGATGTTTTTTAGTTTTCATTTTAGCAGGATTTTGTGCTCAAATTTGCATTGTGGAAACTGACTACAATATGTTTTATTTTGAATATCATATATCCGCATTTCTAGGGATATTTATTTAGTATTTTATTTATTGAAATAAAAATACATAAGTTAGAAAAATATTCAATGCATGTATCTGTTATTATTTAATCATTTGCATTAACATAAACAATAAAAAAAACAATTTTAAGAGAGTTCACAAATATTTTACTTTCTTACTCGCAAAATGGAAATCCATATATTTGTTATTATTATGTTAATTGATCAAGCCAAACAAATACATTTAAATGAAAACTTTATATCATATCATGAATTTTCATTTCAGTTAGATTTTATATGGGGAACATGTACTATGGGGAATATGTTCAGAAATACTGTTTCAAAAAAACAAATGACAAAAATGACTTATGTGTTAATTGGAAACAGCAAAATGATGAATATGTAACTAGCTATAGAGATAACAAGATAGAAGAATATAATATATCATTCTTAGCATCTATTTAAAGTGACAGGGTTACATGATGCTTCCCCGTCCTATGTCCTTAAATAATGTTTATGTCTGCACATATTCATCCATAAACACAATTTTGTCTTTAGGTTGGACTTCATCTACGACCTTTTTGAGAAGGTGGGCAGCAGGAACAACGAGGAGAAAATGGGAACGGCCAGACGCAAGCCCACCGTCAGCTCCCAATTCAGGGTGTGCACACAAAACACTGAAAACACATAACCAAACCATAACGAGCAGCAGCAAATTTGAAAAAAAAATTGTTTTATTGGGAGTCTGGGTTGTATTATTTGCATTTCAATTCATTTCAACGGGGAAAGATGATTTGAGATATGAGTGTTTTGAGTTAAAAGCGCCGTCCCGGGAATGAAACTCATATCTCAAGGCATTACTTGACGCTGTAATTATTTTTCTCCCCTGCAGGACTCTCTGCATGCTCTCATGGCCACCCTGAGTGCATCCAATCCTTTCTTCATCCGCTGCATTAAGCCCAACATGGAAAAGGTCAGGCTGCTTCGACCTCATACCCATTTGATGAAATTAGTATATATTTTTTTAGCTCTTTAAATTAATTCAACATTCATTTTTCGAGCTCTGTCAATGAAATTAAAGTGCATTTTTAGTACTTCAAATTCAATCAATTATTGTTAAGTTTTTAATGCTTTTACTAATGAGCACTAGCATTCCTTTTTAGTGCTTGAAACAAAATTAGTGTTTATTTTCCACTCTTCACATTTTTTTTGTTGGCAGAATCCCAACGTTTTTGACCCTGAGGTGGTCCTCAACCAGCTGAGGTACTCGGGGATGCTGGAGACCGTCAAGATCCGACGCGCCGGGTTTCCTGTCCGAAGAACTTTCAAAGACTTCTTCTTACGGTGAATTATTCTAAATCCGAATTTGAATAGCTCCACCCACAAACAGCAAAAATGTTAGTAGTTAGCTACTAGTACATTATTTCCGCACAGACATACAGCTGATTTATTTGATTTTTGACAGATTCAAAAGACTACGCGGATGAGCGCGTAGCTTTATTGTGCTTTCATTATTCTTGCCAGATATAAGATCATTTCCAAGGAGAAAGCGCCTACAGCCGGTGATGACAAGAAGAGGAGCACGGATCTTCTGACTAAATATGACAAGACCAAGAAGGAGTGGCAGCTCGGAAAGACCAAGGTTAGATTTATTTCCGGTTAAACCAGGGGTGACCAAAGTACGGCCCGGGAGCAGCATTTGGCCCGCTCCATTCTTTAGTCGGGCCCGTATTTTAGGAGTATATCAGAATATCAGGAGTCCTGGACAATTTGTTGCATTCATTTTGCCATTTGATTAAATGGGTATTGAAAATGTATTTATATAAATGTATTATTTATTTTGCATTAATTAATTATTATAACATTAAAACTAAATAAAAATAGCAAAAACAATTATTTATGAAATTTTTTCATGAATGTTCTTCTATGGTTGGTTAATATTTCGATTGACTATTAATAATATATGAAAATTATAATTATTTTCTTTTATCAATATAATTAAACATATGTAATTCAACTAACTAACAATATTAGTATTATTAAAGAATTTATTAAAAAAAAGGAATTTTCTTCCATTTTCTGAATTTATAATGAATAACATTTTTGAGTCTCCACTAAAATGTGACGGCATGTTCGTTGTCTACATTATATGGCAAGGATTACTTCGTCTGGATACTACATTTTCAAATTGTGTTTTTTTTCCTATGATTTGGGGATTTTGCCAAATAAAAAAAATTTAATTCATGTAGTAAAATGTCTTTAATAAGTATTAATTTCATATTTACAATAAACAATATATGTAATTATGAACTATTATTTAAAAAAAAAAGTTTTGTGCAATAGTGGTCTAAGTCCATGGCGTCAAAGTCGAGGCTGCCTAACTCACTTATCACTTTGACTTTCTCGGATGTTTCGCAAGTGGAGAAGCCTGATTTCATGGAGTTGGCCATCTTGGGAAATGGAGTTGGCCCAGTGTTGCACTGTTCAATCAAAAAACGTGCTGAGTGCAAAAATGGACTTCCTGCATATCGGGCTGAACGATTTCGCTAACTTCCAACTTGCTAATTTTTTTCCCCTGCAGTATTTAATATGCAATCATTTTTAAAGGTCTTCCTCCTGTATATTTTGAAACAGAAATAAATTAATCAGCATGAGGCCTTTTGCTGTTTCCTGGCCAGGTGTTTATGAAAGAGTCTCTGGAGCAACGCTTGGAGAAAGACCGCGACGAAGTGCGACGCCAAGCGGCCATGATCATAAGAGCTCACCTTCTCACTTTCTCGGCCAAGTAATACCCCCGAATCACTTTATTGTTTTAATTCAAAATTTTTTAACCTGTGACAGACAACTGGACTAAAAAGGTGTGTCATTTAGGAAACACTTCAAGCGAGTGCGCGCCAGCACCGTCACCCTGCAGAAGCACCTGCGAAGGCACATCCAGCGAGGTCGCTTTGTCCGCCAGCGCAAAGCGGCGCTGGTGATCCAGAGGCACCAGAGAGGCCAAGTGGCCCGAGCCCACGTCCGCAAACTCCGGGAGGAGAGGAGGAAGGAGGAGGATGAAGAGGAGAACCAAGCAGAGGAGTCAGAAGAGGAGGACGACGAAGAGGAAGAGACGGAAGACAAAGTGGAGCAGGAGGGAGCCACTGAGGCGACCAATAAATCCTCTCAGGCAAGTTGGACATTATGATAGTTTATCAGGATGAGCGCTAGAGTGTAATAACATAAAATACAAAGATTAAATCAAATTGGAATGTTAAGAAAGAAAATATATGAAAAAAATGCATTGAATGAGGTACAAGCACCTTTTGGGGGGAGGAATTCAACTATGGAGAAGGGAAAACAAATTCAGATTTGATAAGACAACAATTGCAAACAGAAATCAATTGGAAAAAAAAAATAGAATATTGTTAGTTCTAAATTAAGAAAGTGAAGAAAATATATAGAAAATTGTGAATTGACAAAATATATTTTTTTTAAATTGAGAAAAATATTCAATGAATTAATTCTGATTAGAAAAAAATATGTACAATTATTGGATATTATTGAACAAAAGAATGGAGAAAAATGGTATATGGAACAAAAAAATGAAAACTCTACCAAAAAATGCAAAATATATTATTTCTGACCCTAAAAATTCAATTTAAAACATGCAAAAAAATACTAGTTCCAACCAGTTCTAACCAATTAGTTCCAGCCAAAAAATAAAATCTGACTCCGATTGCAGAAAATTTAAAAAAGGGGAAAACAAATTGTCATGACAAGAAAATGATGAAAAATTTAAATAAAAAATTAATTAAAATTAAATGAATGAAAATAAAATAAAACGTTTCATTATTTCTTTTTTTTTATATAATAAATATTAAAAAAATAAAATAAACTGAAAAAAAATGAAATTAAGGTCAAACTGTTTTATTTTACCATATGTTATGGTTTGACTGACTATTTTTATACAATATTTCCGCCCTAACACAGCGTAATCTCCTTTCCAGGATGAGGTGCGTCAAATGGAAGAGATCCTTCAGCTGGAGCGCGAAATTGAGCGTCTGCAGAAGAAGCGCGAGGATGAGGTGTCGCAACTGTGCGAGTCGTCCAAGCAGGAGCTGCAGCTGCGCCGTGACGCCGAGCTCAAGCGCATGAAGAAGGAGGCCTCGCGCAAGGCCACGAGCCTCATCGACCTGCTCAACTTCACCGGCGTGGATCCCGCTCTGGGCGAGGCGGCGCGAGCCGAGGCTGACGGTGAATCCGAACCTCCCAAGGCCGCCCGGGTGAGTTCGGCTGTCATCCTCGATAGTGCTTCTTTATTTCAATCACGCGTGAAAAGCATCGCGAGGTACAAGTGCACAAACGAATGGATGCCAATTCCGATATTTGGCAAAAAAAATAATAATAATTGTTGGCTCAATAAAGCTACTTCTTTTTTGGTCACTTAACTTTTACAGCAATAAAAATATGACTTATAAGTAGGACATTTGACTCTTTTACAATACTTTGTACTTTAATATTTATTTAAGTTGACAACACAGAGTGAAATATTCAAGAATTGGCCAATTTCTTTCTTTTTTTTTATGGGGCGGGGTGAATGTCATTATCTTTATCTTATGTTGTCATGTTGCAATGTGTAACTTTTGCAATAATTAGTTTCAGTTAAGTTTAGAAACTGTTCCAGTGAGATTGTTATGCTCATAACAAAAACAATTTTAATTTTCTTTAGTAGCCTTTGTTACGGGTTAGCACGATAGCCTCACAGTGCAGAGGTCGTGGGTTCGATTCCAGCTCCGGCCTTCCTGTGTGGAGTTTGCATGTTCTCCCCGTTGCCTGCGTGAGTTTCCTCCGGGTACTCCGGTTTCCTCCCACATTCCAAAAAACATGCATGGTAGGTTGATTGGACACTCTAAATCAGGGGTGGGCAAACTTTTTGATTGGTGGGCCACAATGAGTTCTAAAATTTGACAGAGGGGCCGGACCAAGAGCAGATTGATGGAGTGTTTTGGTCACCTTACCTAATAAAAAGGTTTATTCATTTAATTTTCTTCAAGTTTGGCGGGCCAGATCAAAACATTTAATGGGCCGCATATGGCCCCCGGGCCGTAGTTTGCCCACGCTTGCTCTAAATTGTCCCTTGGAATGAGTGTGAGCGCGGATGGTTGTTTGTCTATGAGTGCTCTGCTGGTAACCTGCTGCCCGAAGACAGTTGGGATAGGCTCCAGCACCGCCCCCCCGACCCTTGTGAGGAGAAGCGGAACGGATAATAGATGGATAACCTTGGTTACTACCCACTTCTCGTTAATACTTTACTATTATGTTTTTATACAGGACAGTACTCTAGATTGCTCTTTTTCTTAATTGAAAACCTGTCCCTATTTTTTTGTTTGTTTTTTCGGCGGTGGCCTTAGGCTGCCACGTCCATGCAGCCCGGCGTGTCCAAGGACGAGGAGGTGGACGAGGGTTTCCACGCCGAGGAGGAGTTCATCCCGCTTCCTGACTTCCCCCCTCCGGTGGAGACCGACACCCCCATGGATCAGGCCATATTCGCCCACCTGCCTCCGCCGCCGCCGGCGTTCGCCGAGGGCATGGTGCCCTCCGCTCCCCCTCCGCAGAAAGCCGAGCCGGAGAGGAAGGTGAGCATGGTGGACAGCCTTGTGGACGGAGAGGAGCCCATCTACAGCATGCCTGCCGACACCGAGTCCGACTACGATCAGGAGGAGGAGGAGGGCTCGGTGACGGCGGGCGACGACAGCTCGGTGTCGGGCAGCAACCGGGGCAGCGCCGCCGTCGCCGACGAAGAGCACCCGCGCAAGTCCACCTGCACGAGCGTCAGTGCCGACTCCTATCGGGAAAGCTCCGACTCTGTGAGCAAACACACTCACGCATGTGAATTTGAGGGGAAAATGATTCATTCTAAACAGCTAAAATGAAGAAAGAGTGAATGGGAAGAGAATAAAATTCGATTATTAAGAAATTGGGGAAAAAGGGAAAATAATAATGCCTAAGTCCAACCGGAGAAAATAATGGAAGCAAATCATCTGTTTAACCAGATGAAATGGGAACATTTAAAAAAGAATGAAGAATTACAAGAAGAATTCTAACCAGAAACATGTCAAAAATTGAAAAAAAAATGAAAGAAAAATAATAGGGGAGGAAAAAAAATAAAATTGCTCAGGTCAGAAAGAATGAATCATTTGAACACCCAGAGGACACACATTCACCAGTTTATCTATTGTATTCATTTAACCTTTATTTGTTTGGAATTTACTCTAAAGTCTACAAACATTATTATTCAGAGTAGAAATGTGCAAAAAAACAAATACGTAATTATATAAAGTTCTTGTCAGATAAAAGAGGGGGAAATGAATGGCAAAAAACTTGAAATTGTAAGAATTTTATCAAACGTAATTTTAAAAGGAGAATAATAATAAATTTGACTGAATAGGATAATAGAAAAAGATTTCAGCACGATAAATTGTAAAAAAAAATGCAAGAATATTTTGAATTATGAAAACAATATAGACTAAATAACAGTATGACCTGAAAAAAAAGAATAAATAAAACAAGGGAAATTAAAAGTCAAATCATGTAAAAAATTGCTAAATTTCAAGAATTCTTCTGAAAAAAGAAAGAATATATATTTGTCCCCACCTGAAAAAAGATCTTATTTCTGACGAGAAACGATCATTTGCAAGAGGTTTTGTATCGACTCAGATGACAAAAGTCAACTTTAAACACTTGAGTGTACACCCACTCCCACACCCTTAATAGAACAAATAATGGTGAAGAAAATAATTCAAGACAGATTAAATTGATTTTACCTAAAAAAAAAAAAAAAATTTAAAAAAAAATGAATGCCAAAGTATCAAGACAAGACCAATGATGGACTGCCCCCTGTAGGTCAAAATTGGAACTAGCCTTCTCTATTCATTTATGCACTTAAAAATGACAAAAGTGGAGTTAGACCACTCTAGTTCTCAGCGGCTCATACTCACATGCATACTTTCCCTCCATTCAGTCATGTGTCTATTTTGGCTTCAGTATGCGGGCAGCGACGACGAGCACGACGGCATGATGGACACAGACGAGGAAGTCACAAACGGACGAGTGACCTTGTTCAATGGCAACGGGCCGCCGTATTTCCATGGTTACCTCTACATGAAAGGTGAGCCTTTATCTGGCCTCGCCTCACGTCATCACGTTTTTTTCTGACTCGGTCTCTACCCCCGTGCAGCCGGCCTGATGATCCCCTGGCGGAGGCGCTGGTGCGTGTTGAAGGACGAGACCTTTATGTGGTTCCGCTCCAAGCAAGAGTCCCTCAAGTCGGGCTGGCTCTACAAAAAAGGAGGAGGACTCTCCACCCTCTCACGCAGGTTGTTGTAGTTGTTCTGATGTAGGCAAAAATATTTTAAAGATGTTTGATAATTTCATTAAGCAATAAATAGATCAATTTTACCAGAAAAAAAAAACAAAATTATTTGTTGAAGAGTCATGAAACTTTCAACTGCAAGAAGAATTTTTTTAAGCATAATTAAATAAAGTATAAAAAAAAAATATTGAAGTGTTTGTGAAAGCGTAATTATAAAACTCACAAAACTTCGGACCAAAAGGAAATGAAAAAAAATCTAATATATAATTTTCTTAAAACAAAATGAACAAAACGAGAAAAAAAATATGCCGTACCTTATTGAAGGGTTTATGAACGTGTTTTTACTTCTTCTGACCACACTTTTAAAAAATCGAATTAAAAATAAAAATAAAAAATGACCACAATATTAAAAAGGAAAAATTGTATATAAAAAAGAAAACAAAATCAAACTAATTTGAAACTTCCAATCAGGAAAAAAAATCCATACGATCACAGCAAAACTAAAAAAAATACATATTTTTTTAATGTTAAAATAAATGTTAGTTCCCCAAATATTTTTATTACTTACCTGAACTTACTATAAAAGGTTCAGATGAAAAGAAATAATTATATCATCTACAAAGCAAATTCCTCACTCTTTTTGTTATAAAACAAATTTCAAAAAAATGTTGCTTGAATTTCCTAAATCCAAAATGATAAAAATCTTTAAACACCCCCCCCCCCCCCCTTGGCACCAAAATTCAAGTGTTTTAATAGTTGCCTGAATTGTTTTTTTCTGTGGGCTGTAGAGAAGCTGTATAGTTCATGCACATGAAATCTAACATTCTGTCTTTGATCAGAAACTGGAAGATGCGCTGGTTTGTGCTGAGGGACAGCAAGCTGATGTACTACGACAACGACAGCGAAGAAAAGCTGAAGGGAACCATCGACATCCGGGCTGCAAAGTAAGACGCAAAAATAATTATAAAATCCAAAAACTTCCATTCTTCTATTTCTATCCGAGTTTGGCTCACCGGGAAAACATTTTCTTTCCCAAGCCGCTTCGTTTAGCTCGTCCTCTACGAGCACCACCGAGACGCACAAACATCTCCACCGTGACATTCAAGACTAAAAACAAATCACTTTCTTAACACGTCGCATTTGTGCGCTCAGAGAGATCGTCGACAACCACGAGAAGGAGAACGCACTGAACATCGTGACGGATGAGAGGACTTACCAAGTTTTCGCAGAGTCGCCGGAGGACGCCAGGTTGGTTGGTGCTTACAGTTATGTTCACTTATGACAAATAATATAATTTTGTTCATCTGCCAGTGATGTGTAGTGACAGGCAGAACAATTACCGTATTTTACGGACTATAAGCCGCTACTTTTTTCATAGGTTTGGAACCATGCGGCTAATACAACGGTGCGGCTTTTCTGTGGATTTTTCTTTCACCACTAGGGGCGCTCTATAGTTCAGAAAATACGATAAATAAATCTTGATTTTTCTCTCTTGGGTGTGTTCTGTTTTAGTTAATAAGTTGTTGCCGTGGTAAAAATCACTGATTTAACAATCTGTTTATGTACCTTTATCCGCATTTACAGTACAAAATCGTAATTTTTTTTCAACATAGAAAACTGCGGCTTATAGCCTGGTGCATCTTGTGTCGTTTATTTATTTATTTATTTATTTTTTTTTAGGGCTGCTGCGGCTTATATACTGGTGCTCCTTATAGCTCGGTAAAAACAGTAAATGCTACAATTAAACTTTGTCTCTACACAAGGAGTTGATAATGGCAACCAAGGGGTGTTAAAAGAATTTCTAAGGCTCCTCTCTGTGAAAAGATGTAGAAGCTTCTTATCTAACTTATTTAAATTACGCTCATTGTGAAACATTTGTCTTCAAGCCAGATTGATGCTGATTCTCACTCCCTCTCTCTGTTTCTGTGTAGCGGTTGGTTTAACGTGCTCAGCAAGGTGCGAGTATGCACGCCGGAGCAACTTCTGGAGATGTCTCACGAGCAGGCCAACCCCAAGAACGCTGTGGTCAGCCCCGACAAACATTTCTTTCTGTTAGCTCTATCCTCAACGCTACGAGGAGGCAGTAGACACGAACTGGTCACAACATTTCGTACAAGGTTGCATCACCTTTTTAAAATGACATCATAGGACTGTATGTGTTTTTAATTTTTTTGACCTCAGGGCACACTTGACGTGGGCCTCATCGACTCTGTCTGTGCATCGGACAATCCTGATCGGTGAGTTGCATTTTTGCCAAATGCAGTAGTTCAAATATATAAATATAGGCTACTATAATTTTTGTTTCTTTTTTTTTTTTTGCTGTATTATTTTTTTATTCATAACTCCTACTCTTTGGAATTTTACTTTTATTTTTTTCAATTTGATATTTTTAAATGTACAGTTACATATTTATTTTTGGAAATAATTCAAATACAAAAAAAATGTAAGATTTTTGATGGATTTATTACATTGCATTGTATTTATAAAATGATTGTACTCTCAAACATTTTTTTAAAAAAGAAAACGAATGAAAAATATATGTTCGAATTGTTGAAATGATATTTTACATTTTAAACATTTTTAAATTAAGATGTTATCAATGGTTATTCAATTAAACTATATTTTGAGAATATTTTGTATTATTATATATATTTTCTGTTATATTGTTGAACTTTTTTAATATGTAATTAGTTTTTATTTTATTATTCACTATTCAACTTATTCAACTTACGCGAAAGTTAAAAGATCTCAAAAGCATTTCCGGGCATGTTACATGATGAGGACACTTTTTCCAGATCAGGACTTTTTTTTCTTCATCTTTTTTATTAAATTAATGAAATAATTTAAAAAGGGGTCACCATTTGAAAGACAAATCTCATTAAATTACACAGATTTACCTAATACAGTGACAGGTGAGCCTAAAAAAAATAGCACGCGACCACGCAAAAAAATATTTTTGTAACTCAGCGGAAAAGCAAAGTTGGCCATGTAAGCCGATATTAAGTTGCGTTTTTTTTTTTTTTGTGCTTTCCTGCTTTTTTCCAGGCCCAACTCCTTTGTGATCATCACCGCCAACCGCGTGATCCACTGCAATAGCGACACGCCCGAGGAAATGCATCACTGGATCAGTCTGCTGCAAAAACCCAAAGGCGACGCCAGGATCGAAGAGTTCCTCGTTCGAGGTGACACAGCCATTGAATTACTTTTTTAATCATTTGAAAAGTATCAAAGTAATGAAGTACAAATAGTTGCTGGACTTACTTTGGTCCCGTCTGCTTCTTTTCGTCTTATTTGTTCACTTTTCAAGGTTGGCTCCAGAAGGAGGTGAAGACCAACGCCAAGAGCACCTCGCTGAAGCTCAAGAAGCGCTGGTTCGTCCTCACGCACAACTCGCTGGACTACTACAAGAGCTCCGAGCGCAACTCTTCCAAAATGGGCACCCTGGTGCTTAATTCGCTCTGCTCTGTCATCCAACCAGACGACCGAGTGCACAGGGAGACGGGTGAGTTGTTTTTCCCCAACAGTCAAAACAAGAACGAGAAGTAACTGCATTGACTGCAATTTATAGACGTTATCTTTGACATGGTACCATTATTTTTTTTTGGAGGATTTTATTTTATTTTATTTTTTTCATACAGTAATTCCCTTTCCATTGCTGGGGTTTAGTTCCAGACCTATAGGTGAAAATCCACAAAATAAAAATACCCCATTTAAATGCAGGCATGCTTTTAATATCAATTATGTAAATAATTTTTTTTTTATTATTCTAACATAATTAATTGTGGCCGTCTTTGTTGTACAGGATACTGGAACATCATCGTGTATGGCAGGAAACATTCCTACCGCCTCTACACCAAAATGTTGAACGAGGCCATGAGATGGACAGCCGCCATACAAGGCGTCATTGACAGCAAGACCCCCATCGAGACGCCGACTCTGCAGCTCATCAGAGACATCAAGGTAAAATCGTGATTGACACTGTTCGATCAGTAATTATTAAACAATGGGTTAATGCTGACGGCTGCGGTGATGCTAACAGGAGAACAGCGTGAATCCAGAAATCGTGGAGCAGATGTACAGGAGGAACCCTATCCTCAGATACACGCAGCATCCCCTACATTCGCCGCTTCTGCCCCTACCGTACGGCGAAGTCACCAGTCGTAAGTTTTGTCACACACTCCCTTCGAAAACAACTTCACGGTCTCGCAAATTATCCTTTTCATGGCAATTCTCCTATATCTGTGTAGTGCAAAGGCAGCAGGGCTATGCTAGCCTGCAGGACGAGGCGGTGCGGGTTTTCAACTCGCTGCAGGAGATGGAGACGCTGGCCGACACAGTGCCCATCATCCAGGGCATCCTGCAGACCTGTCAGGACCTGCGTCCTCTCAGGGATGAGGTTGGTACTTCTGAGTCAGACTCAACAACCCGGCCCAAACCAAGTCATGCAACATAACCCAAGCCAACCCGACCAACCTGACTGATTGATGTACCCAATCAATCAAAGTGCTTGACAGAATGACTGGGCACGAAACCATCCTCAGACCAAGCCAATCAACCATCCATCCATCCATTATCTAAACTGCTTCTCTTCACAAGGCGCCGCGAGGGGGGCTGTAGCCTATCCCAGCTATCTTCGGGCAGTAGGCGGGGGACACCCTGAACTGGTTGCCAGCCAATCGGAGGGCACACAGACTAACAACCATCTGCGCTCACACTCACACGTCGGGGCAATTTGGAGTGTCCAATCAACCTACCATGCATGTTTTTGGAATGTGGGAGGAAACCGGAGTACCCGGAGAAAAGCCACACAGGCCCGAGGAGAACATGCAAACTCCACACGTGAAGGCCGCAGCCGGAATCGAACCCACGACCGCTGCACTGTGAGGCCATCGTGCTAACCAGTCGCCCACCGTGCCGCCTGCCAATCAACCAACCACCCAAGATAGACACCAATTAAATCCAGTCCAACCCAGACATGTACCTATGCACCAACCTAAGCAACCAGCCATCCAACAACAAACACATTCTTTTGTTTCCCTCAGGTTTACTGTCAGGTGATCAAGCAGACCAATCATGTGCCTCAACCCAACAGCCCAGCCAATCGAGCGCACTGGCACCTCCTCACTTGCATGAGCTGTACTTTCCTCCCCAGTCGCGTCATCCTCCGATATCTCCGCTTCCACTTGAAGAGGTGTGTTATTTGACAGCCCTCAACAACTCGACTTCCCGTCAACTGTATTTCTAACGTGCATGTGTTTCTGCATCAGGGTCCGTGAACGTTACCCCAGCACAGAAATCGAGCGCTACGCCACTTTCATCGGGGAATCCTTGAAGAAGACCAAGACTCGTGAGTTTGTACCCTCTCAGGAGGAGATCGCCGCCTTGCTTGTGAGGCAGGAGATGAGCACCACCGTTTATTGCCACGGGGGAGGATCCTGCAAGATCTCCATCAACTCGCACACCACTGCTGGAGAGGTGCGCATACCCTTAATGCAAACTCCAAGATACGCTTGAGGGGTCTACAGAGAAAACGAATGCGTGAAAATGTTTCTGCTCAAGGTTGTGGAGAAGTTGATCCGAGGGTTGGCCATGGAGGACAGCAAGAACCTGTTCTCTCTTTTTGAGCATAATTCTGTGACGGATCGAGCTTTGGAGAGCAGAGTCATTGTGGCAGATGTTCTTGCTAAGTTTGAAAGGTATGTCATGTCCTATAAGCGTCAACAGTCGGCCAAATTTTTTATTATAACGAGACTCAACACAAGTGCTTTATAACAAACTGACCAAAAACTTGACACTATCAACTCAAGCCAATCACTGACTCTTCTAACCAACCAATCAGACTACCTGATCCAACCATGTAACCCATCCCTCCATCCATCATCCGTACCGCTTCTCCTCACTAGGGTCGCGGGCGGTGCTGGACCCTATCCCAGCTATCTTCGGGCAGTAGGGGGGGGTACACCCTGAACTGGTTGCCAGCCAATCGCAGCAACCAAAGAAAGAACTTGAGGAAACCAACCCCAATAAAAACCCAAAAGGCTCAATCCAAATGAACCAATGCTACTGACTGAACCAACCAACCAGCTAATCATCCAACTCAAACCAAACCAACTGACTGCGTCTATTTTGGTGTTTTGCTTTCAGGCTTGCTGGAAGCGAGGAAGAGGAGGAAGAAGGAGAATGGAAGCTATATTTCAAGCTCTACTGCTTCTTGGATGTGGAGAGCATGCACAAAGAAGGAGTGGAGTTTGCCTTCATGTTTGAGCAGGTGAGCTTCTCTTCACTAGCCAACTGTTCTCTAATTAAGAAGACTTTTGTCCAAGTAGTGTGTCTGTCATCAGATTTTGCGGTCTGCATGTGTCACCTCACTCTTCCTCTCTTTGCCTCCCAGGCCCACGAGTCTCTCATCAGCGGACACTTCCCCGCGTCCGAGGAGACTTTGCAGCACCTGGCCTCCTTACGTCTGCAGTATCTCCACGGCGACGGGGCGGGCCGGGCCGGCTGGAGTCTTGGGACTGTTTACCCCATTGGACGCCTCCGTAGTCGTATCATACACTCTACCAAACCGGGCGTGGGCTCCGCGAGCACGACGGTGGGAGGAGGGACGGCGGACAGTAAGGCAGCAGCGGGAGGAACTGGCGGCGTTGGTGGTGCTGTTGAAAAACGCAAAACGCCAAGCTTCCTGGACGGAACTCTGAGGAGGAGTTTCAAGACAGGTTCACTGAAGAAACAGAAGGTTAGTGTGCAGATGAAACGAGAGTGTCCAGACCTTCACCGAGTTTTAAATAAGTGAATGTTTGCAATTTCTTCAGTCTGTTTTCAATGGCTAGAGTTTGCTCTCCATGTCAGGTATGTCACAAGTAGAGGAGTTCAAGTATTTTGGGGTCTTGCTCACGAGTGAGGAAAGAATGGAGCAGGAGCTTGACAGGTGGATCGATGCGTCCGCAGTCACATGGACTTTGCATCGGTCTGCCATGGTAAAGACGCTGAGCAAAAAGATCAAACCAGTCGACTGAGTTTTCCACCCTCATCTATGGTCAGTAGCTGTGGGCCGTGACAGAAAGAACAAGAAACAAAATGAGTTTCCTTAGTAAGTTGTCTGGGCTCTTAGAGATAAAGAGCTTAGAGTGGAGTTGCTGTTCCTTTACATTGAAAGTAAGTTGAAGTGGCTCGGGTATGTGGTTAGGGTGCCTCCTCGACACTCTCCTTGGTGAGTTGGTCCCGGCGGAAGAAACCTCAGGCAAGACCCAGGCGAGACGTATCTTGTGAATCTGTCTCTCAGATTGACCAGGAACCCCTCGGTATTCCGTCTGTGAGAACAAGAAGAAGTGGCTGGGAAGAGGGAAGTCTGGCACTCAACCCCGGATACGCAGATAGGACGGATAGTTGGATGTCTGCAATTTAGAATCTTAAACGTTTGAAGGAGGTCTAGATCCATCGTAATGTCTGTGCAGGTGGAGGAGGAGCAGATGCTGGAGATGTGGGTGAAGGAAGAGACGTCGGCCACGCGTACCAGCGTGCTGGAGAAGTGGACGCGGTTGCAGGGCATGGCGCAGCACCAGGCCATGCTCAAATACATGAGCATCATCAAGGAGTGGCCCGGTTATGGATCTACTCTCTTCGATGTCGAGGTAAAGATAACTTCCGAATATTTCACACGCAATTTTATTTTACGTTTTATAGATTATGAGATCTCCTCTTCTACAGTGTAAGGAAGGCGGTTTCCCTCACGACCTGTGGCTGGGCGTGAGCGCAGATAACGTATCGGTATACAAGCGAGGCGAACCCAAACCGCTCGAGACGTTCCAGTATGAGCACATCACTTTCTTCGGTACCTCACAGCTCTGCACCTACAAAATCATCGTGGATGAGAGGGAGATGTTCTTTGAGACGCCACTGGTGAATTGAATTCATTTTCACTCCATCCTTTTAGTATTCAGTCCTCTAATGTTGAAATGTGTCCTTTAGGTTGGCGAGATAACCAAGATCATGAGGGCTTACATTAACATGATGGTGAAAAAACGCTGCAGCATCATGTCGGTCACCAGCGTCGCCAGCTCGTTCGTCAGGTGATTGCCATTGGCCAATCAGAGCCATTGGTTTTCCCGGATAACTGGACAGAGGCAGTCTCAACAGCCCCTGCCAAGCGTGGAGGAGTGGACGGTGAAGCCACAGGGATCAATCGAACTGGATTGAATACATTTTGGGATTTTTTTTTCATTATCATTCAAGCATGACACATGAACCTGGATTTTGGAGGACAGTCATTTCACATACAGGTCATTACCCCAGTTGAAGCCCTTGCATGTAGATGTTCAAGCACACTCCAAATGCTTAGATTTCTTTCCTTGTGGGTCTCAAGCACAAATCACCCATCAGCTGTCCAGTCCTTTTAATTTGACCAAGTACTCACAGCGGCTCCATCCAAGTACTGAGGACTCGAATGGGGTGGGGGCTACATTTGAATATTCTGGAACAAGCTCATACACAGGACCTAGGAGGTGTACCTCCTGGGACCACGTAGGAAGGCTTACTTCTATGAGTCCGTCCCCCGCAGAACCCTGAGGGCGACTTCCTAAGATCTGGTGGTGGGTGACTGTAGGCAAAATCTAGTTCGACACTCTAGAGCCCTCGAAGATCCATGGGGACTCTGGAGTCCCTCTCCCAAGAAGCCGCCGCAGAACCATGTTAGGGCTTCCTCCTACGATGCTTGTGGCATAGACCTCCCTCCAGGAAGGCAGGTGGCGCTGCTTCTGAGGCACCAGGGTATGGTTCCCTTTTAGGACTCCACCACCTCAGGACCAAGTTGGGCTACCTCTTGGGACATGTGGGGGTTCTCATCTTAAGACCCGGGATGTACCTGACTTCTAAGATCCAAAGGAAGCCATCTCACCCCCAAATATTCCCTGCACCAAGGGGGGCTACCTCCTAGGACCCAGAGGAGAGGGGGGTAACCCCCTTTGTTGCACTGCCAGACATTCTACTTCAACCTCTTTAGTATTTTTCTTTCTCTAGTCGTGCATTTTTCTTCACTCTCGTTGCATATTATTAAGTTACAGTGTTGAATTTTTGCTTGCTTTCGTCGCTCTGTCTTTTCTATGTGACATCACTTCTTTCGCCAATGTCGGTTGGATCTCTTTGTAGGCAATAGGGTACAAAAACAAGTCATTCACTCACCAGTGCCACTGTGTGGCCATGAGAAGAAACTACAGCCCAAAAAGAAAGCTGCTTGGAATGTTGCTGACCCATTTAAAGGAAGACCACCAATGTGGCGTATCGCTTTCCACTCACATGGCGTGTGCTTTGACTTTATATTCAAACACAAACTGAACCTGTTTTTATACTGTATATCACACGTAAAAAGAGTTATTGAATTTTGGCGGTCTCTGCACTGTGCAACCTATAGAGGATCTACGCTTAAGGCGATGTGACACCTCAAGTGTAAGATATGAGCAATTTAAAGGGGGTCATTCACTGGCAGTGCTGTTCATGTGACTCACAGAGAAACAATGTTCGCTTAAATTTATCAGAGTTTTTTTTCCCAACGCTGATCATGCTGACTGTTTTTTTTTTTATAGCAAAACTGACATATGTGCATCAATCTGTCTGTATGTGTGTTTCCATGTGACTTCACTTTCTGGTACTGCTATTATTACCGTACAACAACTTCTCTGCTAAAAGTGCTGTGTGTATACGTGTGTGTAGGGGTGTGTGCGTGTGTGTGTGTGTCCATCACATTGTAATCCAAACCGCATTATATTGAAAAAGAAACAAAGAGAAGTCACAAGTGTATAACTCGGAAATGAGATGTATTTATATGACTAAGCAAACGATGGTGTTGTGATCGTGTGTTAATGGGAAGAAAGAGCATGGGGACTTTTAAAGGGAGGGTGGGATGAGGTTATGTATTTATTAAGATACTGTATTGAAGAGTGTGTCGATGGAGGAAGGCTGTGTTGTGTTTTGTTTTTTTTAATTGCTGATTCAAAAGGTGGATACCATATTTCCTCAAAACGGCGGCATCAGCATGTATAATGTTGCTGTCATCCACTTAAGACAAACAAATGCCTCCCTCAATGAGAAGGGTCCGGCTGAAGCCGAGGCGTTACTGATAGGACACAAGAACGCCCACTGGGCGTTCCTATCAGCGTTTAGTCGGCCAATGAGAAGCATCCAGTTAGAACCGGGGCGTTCCCAATACGACAGTGTAGCGCAGTGTGCCTTGGTGATTCGATCGACCTATTTTATGGCGTTAGATTTATGCCACAACAACGTTAGCATAATGTCAAATACTGGGTACAAAAACATGTTTTGTGCGTACAAAAACGTGTTTCGTTAGTAAAAGACCCTCCAAGTGGTTTTACGCTTACGGCTTCTGTCTACGCATACAAAACACTGATTCACACTCGCGATGCAGACGTGACAATTGTGCCACAATTCTTAACCAATCAGGAGTCGGGCACTGACTGGTGCTGTTTCTGATTGGCTGTTACAGTCCAATCGTAACTCAGAGGTAGGGTAAAAAAAATACAACTTTATTTATAAAGCGCATTTCACAACAGCTGGAGCTGTAACAAAGCGCTTTCCATATGGTGTAATCTAAATAGGACTAGAATGGCGTGGTGCTATTGCAAAACAACTACCATGGCGAATCGTCACGCAAATGCACAACTCTGAAAGGTGATTTTTGATTATGAAAAAAATTAATTAATAATTAATAAAACGAACAGAAAAAGCATTTATAGAAGCACATAGAACTAAAGGGACAATAACCTTAAGCCAATCAAAGATATTTGAAAAATATATTTTTCAATTATTACTAAAATAATAAGAACAGCGTGTTAGAATGCGACTGTTTGTGTTTGAGATATTTGACATTACGCTTACGAAATTGTGGAATAAATCTAACGCCATAGAGCCAACACCGACCGACCATGGTGTGAGGGGGCGTTCTCGTTGTCAGAACGGGGCGTACCCGTTAAAAAAATGGGAACGCCCAATTGTGGCTGCAGCTGGACCATACTATTGACGGGTTTTAACGCCTTCCAGTAAACTGGCGTGTATCCATTCTCCAATGTTGTTTTTGGGAGCTATGCGCCTCCTTACATCTGCAGTTGAGTAAATTAACCCCCCCCCCCTGGCCACGACTTGGGGAAATACATCAAACTGTGAAGGGACAGAAATGTGGATTTTTGCATCAAATAAGTGCTGGTGTGCGTGAATGTTAGCACTGAAAGTTATTTCATTGCATCATGTGACACTGGTCGAGGCCATTTCTGCCATTTATCTGCCGGTTGGTTATCACTTTGACTTGAGAAATGCTGAGGTCAAAACTTTCGATTGACCATTATCTTCTTTCACTCTCCCCATTGAAACTGAGTACACCTGCAGTAGATGCAGGAAATAAACCCACTCATTTTAAAATCAGTTTTACTGCTGTGGAACAATGAGGCCCTGTTGGATGCTTTAAAAAAATTTTTTTTCAATTTCAAATTATAATTTGTATATTTCAGTTGAGATTTTAAAAAATATATATACTTGTGCACACTCCCCTTCATTTTACCACCAGTATGATTTCGGTCTGGTCTTTGGCACTCCTCTTAAAAACACAAGAGGCCACTTTCGTTGCAAGTGGGAAAAGGTGGATTTGGCGCATCTTCTCTTCTTCCACTGCAGATGACCTTACCTCAATGTGTTTTAGTGATTGCGATAGGTCACGATGCATTGCACACTGTCTAATAAAATAACGGTTCCATCCAGCTTGAACTTTTGGCAATAAATGATCGCAAAACTGAAGAAGCCATAACATAAAAAAGTACCCTGGAGCTGCCTGTTCTATGTGTTCTTGCTCTACGCTTCTGTCTGTCATTCATGCTTAGCCCAACAGAAACTTAAGCAGTATGCGATTCTGGGTAGGACGACGGATTAAAAAAAATTGTCCTGCCATCAGCCGCAGGCGGCCAGCGTGGGTCTTTTTATTTATTATGTTTTCATGTTACGCTTACTATCATCTTTAAACATTGTGCTTGTTGAGACAAAAAAATGAGAGAAAGAGAGAAATATGTGTGTTATTTTTTATTTCAAACTGAATTAAAAAAAACATGCTTTAATAAATTATTGGAATTGTTCTCGGATGTAAGTGGATTTCTTGTGACAGCTATTAATCACATTCAAGCCATATAAACGAGTCAAATAATTTGTACTCAAGCTTTTTTTAAGGCTTTCTTTTTAAATAATTTCCTTTTGTGTTGTTTTCCCATTTGATGTAAGGTGATTTTCAAAGTTCTGACACTTGAAACGGCCGAATGTTAGACTTGTGTAAATGTAGTACAAACCTTAATAAAAACACATACAGTACTTCATATTTGTTATACACTGCAAGCATTCTCGGTTTAAATGCACTTCTCTTTTAATTAAATGCAGTTTTCCTCCCTCTGGTGCCCCCCTGCCCACCCCTCTGCACGCCCCTGCTCGACAATAGATTTGCCTCGTTTCAATTTTTTTTAACAATTTATTTTTAAGAGGAAGCAATTGCAATAAAGACAGCATTCTCTGATTCAAATTTAAACGCCAAATATTTTCCGTTTTAAATTACATTCATTGCATTTTTATTTGATCGTAATCAGTACAACAATTTAAAAATTACGAAAAAAAATACATGCTTTTGTTATCTAAAATATATTGTTAACCTCAATTTTTTTTAAAAAAGTAGTTCTCCATATTTTTGATTGGGATGACGGATCATGACGCATTAAAAATGTCTTGAGCAATTCCTCACTGGAAAGTTATCGCTACAACACGCCTCCTTGCTTGTGCGCGTGCCAGAATTTTACCTTCTAAACAGGTTCTTCTCCGCAGATTCGCGTGAAGAAACCGAAGGAGACGGTCAGCGTCAGCCTTCCTTCTCCAAACTCATTGGAACTATTAAACGGCGTCTACACACAGCTGACGAAGGAATATAAAAATTCGTAAATCAACCCGAGATGGATTTAAGGAGTTTCGCCCCAGTCGGCTTTTTTGTTGCGCTGTTTTCGACGACAATTTTAGCACAAAGTGCCGCACCTGGTGCAGGTAAGAAGAAGCCGCCCTCCCATCTTGTTCGCTAACATTTTTGCGACGTTAACCTGTTAGTAAAATTATGAAGACATTTTGCGTTAATGTTCTTACTAATATGGACAGGAAAACAAATAACGATGTCTTGATTGGTTTTTGGTGTTATTTTGTCGAAAATGTCCAAAGGTGAACCATCAAACGCACGCCATGTTAGGTTATGTCAAATTTGTTCGGTACACCAAATTTTTATTTTCAATTCCCTTTTTTTATTTCCCACTTTTTAAGAAAGGAAATATAAACGTTGTTACGTTTTTATGCATTTTTAAAAAAAAAATTTTTTGGGTGTGTGTGTCAGGTGCAAAAGTTGATTAAAAAATTCCTTGTTATGAGAAATTACACATCTAAGTAAATTTTGGGGAGACTTTCAATGTCAAAAATATGGTCTTGAAGCAAGCTGTTGGCTACAAGTATGTCTCTTTGACGACAACAAAAATTGTTACTCCACCCTTTGCATCCATGGTGAAATTCCCAGGAGAATGAGCAGAACTCAACAAATACTCGATAGGCCTCATTTTGTCCTCATGACATTTGGTAGGAAATAGCAAAGAGTACAAATAATTTGTTACTCTACTTAAGTAGTTTTGAAAACAGATATTTGTACATTGTTTTTTTCCCCCCAACTTGGGCATGATGTAAATGTAGAGAGGTAAATTCAACAGCAGTTGGGTACTTGATTGAGCGATTGATTGCGATTTTATAGGGCAGAAAAAAGCTGCGTAAGGGAGTATTAATGACGACGGCAACGGATACGGAGAAGCAAGATATTCCCCATCCGTGGATTTATTTAAAAGAATCGTTTGATGTTGTCGGGCACCACAATGATTTGTGGCGAATGTCAAAACCACAAGCTTCTGGGATTTAAAAAAAAAAGATAGATAGATAGATAGTCTGGAAAAATTGTAAAGTTAAAGTGGATTTAGCAAAAGAACAAACATTCATTACTTTAATACTGAAATTAATAGTCTGTACTCTTTACTTAAGGGAGTATTTATTTATTTACTTATTCTTACAAAAGTATCTGTACCTTTTACTTAGAACAATGTGTGTGCTAGTGTACTTTTGCCCCCTCTGCCTCTCAGTATTTATTTAATATTTTTTGTTTGGTTAAGTGAAAAATGTCAACACTGTATTTGTTTGTGTTAATCTTCCCCCGACACAGTTTGCGAATCCATGAACGGGACCAGCTGCGAGCGATGTCTGAGCAATGTGACGGTAAGCCTTTGTTTTATTTCGTGTGTTTGTGTCATGTAATGGAAGTCGAAAGAGGCCAGGGAAAAACTCCACCGTGTCTGCACCTGTCCAACCGGTTTGAGCAGTAACTGATCTCATTCCGTCTCTCACTCCTCCTCTTCCTCCTTCTTTATCGTCAATCTTCTAAATTCCTCAGGAGTCATGAATCATTTTCTATGAATAATTCTTTTTTTTTTTTTTTCTCCCACACAGTGTTTGTGGTGTATCAAAACCAAGACGTGTGTGACGTATCCAGTGAGGACCATCTTGCCACCGCATTCACTTTGTCCTCTCAACGACGCACGCTGGGGCCTGTGTTGGAGTAAGACGCTATACTCACAGATTATACACGTTACCCACACAGAATACATAGAAAAATATGTGTGGAAAAAAAAAGGGGGGAGTTCTTGACGGCTAAAATTTTGACAGGACATGGCATTGTTAGTTTTAATAGTCTATAAGGTAAATAAAATTTGAATATGAGGCTAGGGGTGTTCTGACTGCGAGATGCACACCAATCCCCCCCCATCATGCACCCCCCACCGCCCCAAGGGTTTTTACCCATTTACGTCAATTTAATATTTTTTTCAAAGATCTATACTGTTGCTCCGGCTAACCTATATCCTATATTATAGTTTTTACACATTGACCAATCCAAAATGTTGAAATCGACTTGCTCTCTTTCATAATGCAATGCTAATGGTTGAACAAACCTGAGAAGGGACTATTTTGGAGTTTTTTTTTTTTTTACTATTTTGGCCCCACGCCAGGGATATATAAAATATCAATTTGATTAATTGGTAAGAGCACTAGCATTAAAGTAGCGCAAAAAAGAAGAATTACTCTGACCTAAATGATTAATCAGATGGATGTTGGTGCTTTTCAACGTGCAAAAATCGTGTTGTTTTTTTTTTCTTTTGCATATTTTTTTTTTCTCTTTCCGCATCAAAATCTTCAACAGCCTTAAAAAAAAAAAAAAAAAAAAAAAAAAAATCCATATTAGTCAAGCTTTACTAATATCTTTGTAAGCTTTGGATCAAGTGTGTAAACTTGTTGAAACGAATGAGTTGTTATTAAAAAGGACCATTGTTGCTTTGTTGTTTTTTCATTGCGGTTAAAAAAAATGGGACTCATGTGTGTTCCCGCTTTCTCTTTGGCTCAGTGAACTTCCAGCACTTGATCATCACTCTTGCGGTACTGGGTGGCGTTATCATCATCGCCCTTCTGATTTGTATGTTCTGCTGCTGCAAGTGTGAAAATATCGGGTAAGTCTGCGAACCTACACTTGGCTAGTGATTGTCATTTGTCTGCCAACTGGAGTCAATTTCATCAATATGGCGCCAATTCTGAACAGTATCTCAAAGCGGATTACACATTGAGGAGATCAAGAACCACACACCTCATACATTATATCTACACGGTGGTGCTTTGAGATATGAACAGCCTTTGAGATACAAGCCGTTGATCTGACAATATTTTTGTCTTGATTTCCAAGCATAAACTTAACAACAAGCGCCAGTTTGGCCGATAAAATTTGCAAATATCTGTCAACAAAAGAGCCTTCAATTTGTTTATTGCCACTCTCAGATGAAGCTTGCTATCAAAGTAAACATCAAACAACGAGAATTATATATTGCGTCTTCAAAACAACCACATAGCCTCCTCTACCTTAACGCTAATACACAATAGGGAAACGAGGTGCATGGGCGAACAATTAATAACGATTTGGCGGTGTTGTGACTGGGGTTGATCAATTTTGAAAAATAATTTAAATTGTATTTTTTTTTCTCTCTCCCCTCAATTTTGTGATTGCGATTCAACATGCAATTATTTTTCGAAGGCCCTATTCCCATGTATTCTTTTTTTTTTTTAACAAACGCAGGCAAAAAAAATATTTTATTACAGTAAAAAAAAAAAATCTGATTTATTATACCTAAATGTTTTGGTCTTATAGGTTCGGCCAATCAACCATGAATTTATCTTAAAGATGTTTATCTACTTCAATTAGAGTTGTTAACTTACTAAACACTTTGACTTTCAATTTTTCATTACGCTAACTTGACAGTTTTATCAAACAAGTGTGCAATAAACAAAATTCAAGAAATCATAAATTACAACAATAATGCCAACTAATCTTCGACTTTATCACTTTATTAACTTCTCACGTTTCATAAAACTGGGATATGTAAAACACATGGACTGCACTTTTGAAGCATTGAACTCACCGAGACACGCAAACAAATAAATAGAATATACGTAAATATTAGGGGCAAAACAGTTCACTATGAAAAATGCTATATAAATAAAATTTGATTTGATTTGAAATGTTGGGTTCAGTGTTTTTATTTTTTTTAATTTTCCTTTTTTTTAAATTTATTTTATTTTTTTTTTTTTACAATAAAAATCCAAATGTATATTTATACTTTAAATTGGGGACAAAAGCAAATAAAAACCGCAGTCTCAGGAAGAAATCTTGAACATAACCTAGGCTCTGGCGTGACCGTCTGTCTTGACCAGTTGAGATGAGATGAAGAGTCAAACAGTTGGCGGAGAGAGAAAACAGAACAGAGAGGTGGAGCGACTTGGGGGGGGGAGCGACCTTGGGGGCTGACTGGAGAACAACAACGGTGATCATCCCACGATGACGGCAAGATCAACATTGCAAGAGCAGACTTGACGCCTGACGTGACCTCCGAGGAACAAATCTGTGCAGTCATTTCAAACACTGTTAGCTAGGTCAAGAAAATGACATCGCATGACTTCCATCCTATTTATGTTTCTCGCCACGTCACATTCATGACGTTGCGATCTTATCTTGCTGCAGATCGGCATTGCTGTCACGAAAGCGAGACATTCTGTACATTATGTGATTATGACTTTAGGGCTTCGTTTCACATCTGTCGGGTATTTGTGACTCCTTTAAATGTCTATCTTTGGATTTTCCAGAATTGAACACGTACGATATCTTTTACAAATGTCATTTAATCATAAAATCCAAGGTTCAAAGATGAAATTACTTGCTAGCTTTGGAATTTTTTGCAAAGTATTTGATGACGTCATTGTAATCTAATTCTGTTTTTCTCTGTACCAGATCATCAAGATTCATGGCCAAGATGGACAGGCAGGTAAACAGGTCGAGAACAAAACAGGAGGAGAGGTAATGAAAACTTTTTTTTTTTTTTAAATCACGATATATACTTTTCAGTAGTGTGTTCTATGCGACCCCACCAGTCTATTATGATAAATATTATGTTTGCGGAATTAAGCAGCAAAATTCACCCATTTTTATCCATCCCAGTGGGCAGCCATTTTGCCACTTGATGTTTGTCTGAAAATGACATCACAGTTGCTCAGGGCTCAGGTAACGACCAATCACGGCTCACCGTTCCGAGTTTGGTCACGTGGCCGTTCACAAGCTGAGCCGTGATTGGTTGGCCTGATGCCTGCGATATGATCATGTGAAATAATCATGTCTAGAACATGGTATCAAATATGTCATCGAGAGAAACTGAAACAGAAAAACTAAATAGAAATAATATATTATAGAATTTTCAGTATTGCATCATAGGTCGTTTTGTGATTCTGGGAATGGACACGAATCTGAGGTAATTAATAACTGAGGTTAATTTGCATTAAATTCAGACCTGGATTCAAGATGGGCAAAAAAAGCATTCGCGTATACCGTATGTTAAAATGTTCCTGGCAACTTTATTTTTGGTCATGATCATCAAGTGTGTGCACGTCACGCATAACTAATTTGCGGTCATAATTTGTGCTTTTGCCTTGGCAGGCGGGCCGAGATGAAACAGAGACACGATGATATCAGGAAGAAATATGGTGAGGCTTCCTTCTTGGTTGATGGATGTTTGTTTTGGTTTTTTTTGTGTTTTTTTATAATTAACAATAATAACATCCTAACTTTGTGCGTTTGCCACTAGGCCTGAATGGACCAAATCCTTACTCCCGATTTGCATGAAAGGATTCCTACACCAGGACTTTATTTAACAAAACGCCTGTTCATTCACCCAGCAATGAATGAATGTATTCTTTCTTTTTTTCATAATTTAATGATTATAGATGCCTGTGACGTCATTCAGCCAATGAACAGGAATGTTGTGTAACCAGCCAAGAGGCTGTAAAGGAACGCTACTGCCGCTTTTTCCACCACACGCCACGGTACCATTTGCCGCTTTAACATCCTCATAAGCAGATCCGATTTCTCGAGCTCGACGTAAGCCACTGCTCGACCATTGTGACGTCTGCGAATACGTGCTTGAAATTCATCTTTAGTGATTTCCTAGAAATCCATTTAGTTTTCAAATTGTTTCACAGCCAACGTTGTCACAATTGGTTTTCTATGAGCTCTATATTATTTTAACGTTTTCGGAGCGTATGCGATGTCTGCTGGCCAATATGCAATCTTCATTTGTTTGTGTTTTTATATTGTATTGTTTTATTTGGCTTCTGAACAACCATGTCGTGAAGGAAATTTGTTACACTTACTTTCCAAGCGTCCTTGAACGTATTTAAGCAGCTGCTGAGTTTCGAATTGTAAACGTTAGGAACCTTTTTTTTGTGCACTTTTTTTCTGGTTTTAAAGCGTTTCTTAATTTAAGGTGAATGCGTGTCATTCATTCACCGATACGTCTTGTGAATTTACACGTTCTGTAGGAATTTAGAAAATAAAAACTGTCACCAACCACACTTTGTGTTGTGTTTGTGGGCGCTGAACAAGATGGGAAAATAATCAAATAGTGATGAATGTCACCTTCTTCACCTTTAATCGTCTCCGATTTCTGTCGGCGTCCACAAAAGCGGATTTACCTTTGTGTTGAATCAAAATAAAACACGTGTTTTTACTTTGGAAATTTTTGTCACTTTTCTGTCCTTTTAGTCATAGAATCTGAAATTCTTTACGTATCTTTGGCACTGTTTGAAATAGTGTCCTGCTTTTTAACAACAGGATGGAATTACATCTTTCTTATCTGATTCATCCCTTAATGACAAATCATCAGATTACGGCATCCACCCATTATCTAAACCGTGTATCCTCACTGGATTATTAAAATTAGTAGTTGCAGTCCTACTCTAAAGTTCTCTTTGTGACTCACTTCACAATTAGCTCATTCAGTGTGACGCCCATAGATCATTGTTACTGTGTTCTCAGTTGCTCTTAATGTCACGGTAAAAAGAGTATATTTTATTAGTAGTTTATAAGTAATACATCCGTCAAATTTGGGCAATACTCTTAAGAGGGGTGTGCTGAATTTACAGGACATTTATTTTTATGGAAAAAAAACAAAAGAATGAAAAAAAGGTACATTTCCAGAAAGCTTCTGGAAAAACGGGTCAACAGCAAAATTTTATGTTAATTTATATTTTTGATGCAGACCCCCCCCCCCCCATCACATCACGATTTTGAGATATTTGCTCCTTTGGTTTTTAGGTTTGACCTGTAAAAGAGAATCAGCATACAAGAAAATCATCACTCTACAAAAGTTTACTTGCATCTCTGATTTAGAAAAAAATTTTAAGTCCATGGGTAGTTAGAATGGTGACCTTTGGAAATATAAGTTGGATATTGCATGCGAATCATGAGAAAAACTGGATTCACCTTATAGTTGAGTGTCATTTAATGGAAAGATATACAAGGATAAATCAAAACATGTTTTGTCATGCATAAGGGTGTGGGGGCTGAGAAAGTAATTTATAAATATATTTTAGAATACCAAGTCAAATTCTGGAAGGGCTAAACTGGGGCTACACAGATTTCTGACAGGAGGGATGGGGCGCCATAGCCCCCCTAGCCCAGGTGTTTCGCTATCCCTGCCTGATGGAGAAAATGTTGGGGTTTTTTTCACTCATCAAAATCTAGCTTCTATCTCCAGTTTTGCTTGCAACACAAAGAAAAATAAATAAATACCGTTTTCACTACTTTGAAACGTCAATCAAATTTCAACTCAAATGTGAGTCGTCCCTGTGCGCGTGGCCGAGGATTTGAGAGCAGCAGCGCGCTCCCGCGACTTAACGCGCACGTGTCTCCGAGCGTCCAATCATCTCCTCGCGAGAGCGGTTCGACGCGCGCTCCCGTCACCGGAGGAGAAACGAGGACTGAAGGCGGCAGGAGGACAAAAATAAAAGACAAACACGCAGTCACCCGGCGTTTTATTATTTTTTTAAAATCCTCTTTTCTTTCTGTAAAATCGCGCCACGAAATCGGACAGCCATGTCAGAGGAAAAGCCAAAGGTAAGATTAAAAAAAAAAAAAAAAAGTGATGTCTTGTCGAAGCGTTTTTGTGCAATGGGAAAATGGCCTGGCTTCTGCACGTTTCTCTCATTTGGCGCAGTGTTTGTTCCGCAAATGAATGAGCGTTTGCGCTTATTTCTGTTTAAATCCGCCAATGTTCTTGAGTATTGGAACATCTGTGTTTTTTTAAATAAGTTATTTTCTTTTGGGGATTTTTTTCCCTATCTATTTTCTTGTCTTTGTCGAAACGGCACCACGCGATGTGCGCAATTGTCGCAAACCTTCGCCGTCACAATAGGTTTTACGGCTAGCACATACCTTAAATGAAATCAAGATTTCACGCGACGCTGCTGCAATGTTATGCCTTTTATTCGACATGGGGCTTTTTGTGCCACTGTAGGATAAAACGCACCTACTCGCGTGGCTCGCCGAGGCCCAAATAGCATCGTTTGTGAACGGCTGAGTTCTCCACCTGCTAGCCTCGGAGCTAACATGCTAACGTTAGCGCCATTGCTGCTGTGAGGCTGTCGTTTGAGGCCTTCGCTATTTTTTTAATATAATTTTTAGGTTTTCCCCAAGGGACGTTTTCTTCTTCACCTTTACCTCTTAACCCTTAAATCCTTTCATTTTTTTCCTGTATGCTCAGCCAAGAATATCTTCCTAGTAATTGCCTGGATTCCATCATGAACTTAATGTTTTCGAAATATTTCAGAATGCCCTTTAATGTCATCCTACTCGGTGTACAGCGAGATTGGAGAGAGCTCACCTCTCCAGTGCAATCTTACAAATAATTAAATATATCAATTAAGTTAATTAGCCATAATTATTAGGTGAAGTGTTTTTACTTGGTTGCATTGCAGGTTCTTGTTATTTCTGGTGCATATCCTACGCCTCTGGTGCCAAGAGACCGCCTGACCTCTGTTTGACTTCCACTGCTTATGTTTAGTTTTTATGATCTTTCTTAAGCAATGTTATTCTTTCACCATTTCCTCTATGGCCTTTCATAGACCAATAGGTAAATGTTTCTGCGGGAGCAGCTCCCTTATGGACCCAATTGCCACTATACCACAAACACAACAGTATATTTTTTTTGATTTGGCACATACTGATGCATCTAAATTCAATTTATTAAGCGTGGCTGTAATTTGACCTGGAACATTCTTAGTAGTGATTAATCAGCCACCAATTGTCATCTGCCATTTTCCATGCAAAACTGTGATCGGCATATGTGGGTCATTGCCTTTTTATTTCACCCCAAAAAAAAAAACGATCACCCTATGCCCACACTTTGCATCCCAGAGCCTGTGCACACATTCTGTGAAGAGTGCCTCCTTTCCTTAGCGTCGCACGTTATAATATCAGCTTTCTGCACTGTCAATTTATAATAAAATCCTGTTTTTTTTATAATAATGGGATGGCTATGTGGATAGAATTATATGTTGTATCAATCAATCCAAAAAAAATAATTTTACAATCGCCCAAAAATATTGACAGGTTAATCAAGTATTAAAATAATCGTTAGTGAGCCCTGAGCAGTTGAAAAATGTAAATGTGTAGCTAACCCATGTGATCAGGATCAGAATCGATATCAGCTGCTGTCACTCATGGATGATCGTAATTGGCAGCATAAAACCCTGATCGTGCCCCTTACTTCTTAGTCTTCGCAAATAGGAATGACCTTTTAAATATTTTCATTATTGTATATTATGAGAACGTTGGGAAAAGTCATCAAGTTTTAGGGTGAAGAAATCATATGAATGGTATTTTTTTCATTGCTGTCATTTGTAAACAGTCCTTAATACAATACAATTATATTTTTATAGTGCATTTCACAACACTAAAACTTAAATGGAATTTTGAAATAGCGCTTAATTTCCGTGCTGTGCGTCTCCTCTGAAGCCGAATAATGTTTTGAATTTAACAAAATGTCCACCTCACCTTGGACGTGCGCAGGAGGGCGTCAAGACCGAGAACGACCACATCAACCTCAAGGTGGCGGGGCAGGATGGCTCTGTGGTCCAGTTCAAAATCAAAAGGCACACACCCCTCAGTAAACTCATGAAGGCGTACTGCGAACGACAGGTGAGATTCCACTTCTTTTGGTGGTGTTTAAACCACAAATGGTCAGAATACAGTTTGGGCCAAAAGTCTGTACTGTGTACGCTTTATAAATGAACCTATTTAAGAAGGATGGAGGAAAGGACGATGAAAGGAAGCATATAAGGATGAAGTGAGGAAACAAAACTAGTATGAAAGTAGAGTTGAAATGAAGTCGGCATGAAGGATGCAAGAATCTATGAACTGGTGCAAAGGTTGTGTGAAATGAATGGAATGAAAAGCAAGAGTGCGGTGAAATAAAAGGATGGAAGGGAACACGAGTTTTCCTTTCCTTCATACTAGATGTCTTCTTTTTCTATGCCGCCCAAATCCTTACAGTGCAATTGGGTTCTTGTCTCGTACATACAGGGACTCTCAATAAGGCAAATCAGGTTCAGGTTTGACGGGCAGCCCATCAACGAGACTGATACACCTTCGCAGGTAGGCAAGCCCGTCACTTTTTTTTCCTTTGATAAATACAAAAAAAAGCAAATGACATTTAAGTGAATGTAAAAAAATAAATAAATAAATTAAGTACATTTTTTCTTTCAGAATTTTTTTCGTCGTAGGAAAAAAATTCAATAATTAAAGACAAATGAATTTAGGTCATTGAAAAGCAAAATGTGTGCCATACAAGCTCTAATCTAACATTTCCATTGCAACAAGATGACGCCAAATGACTGTGCTTGTCTAAATGAAGCTCCTCAACTCAAACATAGTTTTGTGGCAATGAGATGTCACAAGATGGCGCCCAAGCACAAAAATCAGCAAATGTTTTTTTTTTTCATTGAATTGCCCCTACTAAAAAAACGCAAATGGCAAACTGCGAGCGTGTTGAAGTTGACCGTCTGAAGAACTATTTCCGCAAAAGCTAATCCAGCATGTATGTTTTCCTCCAGCTGGAGATGGAAGATGAAGACACCATAGACGTTTTCCAGCAACAGACGGGCGGCCGCTGCTAAACTCGCTTCAACCCTGTTGACAGACCCGACACGCTCAATTCCTCTGACATCACCCATTTCCATCGCTCCTCTCAGCTATCATTATTATAATTATTATTATTATTAATATTATTATTCACTTAAGCTACGTCCGATGTGATGTGATTATTTTTTTTTTTTTAATTCTTTTTGGGTGGGTTATTAAAGAATTTTTCTGACACTTTCTGGGCATCGGCTCGGACCAACAATGCAACAAGTTTGTCGCCAGTGAGTATTTTTGGAAACAGATAGTTTTTAGGCTGGCAGGTGTGAGCTTGCCACCATCTAAGTATCTTGATTTTTAGCTGCTTTTGCTAAATGGTTTTGTTTTTTTTAAGATCCAACTTTGTACAGACGGTTCAGATTGGATGTGAGTACCACAACTTCAAAATGACCAAACGAGGCGTTCAAAGAAAATCTGTATTTTTTGCTTGGACACTTCTTTGGTTTCTGCATGTTCAGGGGGAGAGAGACAGCTTCTGTACCACCAAGTATTTATTTACACAGTAAGAGGAGGATATGGATGAATAGAGTCCTTATATTATTGTGAACATCTCCACCTCACTTTAGGTTTTTTACATTTATTATTATTATTTTTTTTTTTGCGTCTGTGAAATGGCCGACGATGAAGAACATTTAGTGGAAACGCAACAATAGTCGACATGGTGGGAGGGTGTTTTGTGGTCATCTCATTAGGTCTTCAGAGCTGAAGTTAAGTTAGATATGCTGTAAAATGGGCATAAAAATACACTCGGCTTTAAACCATGCTGATATAAATCGTTTTTAAGACGACAACCTTTTAATGTAAATATCCCCTTTATCAGTAGAAATAGATGGCATCCCCCCCAATGTGTTTTGTGTGTTCAGTACATCTACAATAGAAAGGATATCGTTCATATTCGTTTTATTTTTCCTTGTTAAAACGAGAGCACAGTTTATCCTGCCCAACAACAACAACAAATAAGCCCCTATCTGAGCTGGATTAGCTAAAAAGAGTTACGAGGGTTCTTTTGACATGTTATTTGTTTCTCTACTGAATTGTACATTATTTGTGGTCTTTTACTACTGTATACAATAAATATAGTTTGGTACTCAGATTTGTTGGTGTACGCTTCACTTTTGTTAGTCTGTAAAATTTATGTATACTTTTTTTTTTTTAAATAAAAAAAATAATGCAAGGCGACTTTGTCTGCATACCCTTAAACAGCCCAGGCTCCCTCTAGTGTTCATTTGCTCTGCAGGCTACAACGTCCACAAATGTGTAGAAAATGTGCCAGAGCGCTGTAGCTGCGAGGCGGCTCGACGTGCCTACGTGACGGCCATGTTGGAAGGGACAACATTCCTATCAAAAGCAATGCGTTGAAATTAAAATTGATGCGTAACTTGCTCGGTTCTCAACTGATAATTCTGAGGTTTACATTTTTGTTGAAGCCAAGACGTGTGTTAACAATACATGATGTAAGAAGGTGAAAACAAAATCAAAATAATTTACAAGTGTAAAGTTACCACCAGTTACCTTGTAGCAATTTTACGACGTTGTGCGCTACCATTTGCAGAACTATATGCCAGCATTGTTTTCTTGCCGTCCCCTTACGTATAATGCACTAAAGCTTTTGCCCCTTCTAATGCAGTGTCCCCGTAGGCAACGTTAAGCAACGGGGCGTGTCCAAACTATTTACATTTTAATTTTATCTATGATGCTGCCTCTTCACGAGCTGGCCTATCGGTGCGTTATCTATAGATGTCTATGTTTGCGTAATTGTATCGTAACGTAACTTTGTCCGGGTGAGACTTGCGTTTTGATTATTGAACAAATAAATAGATGACAATAACATTACAGTATTTTAAGCCAACCATAATGTGTAAAAAATGGCGAATTAACTACTGAAAAAGTCTTTATTTTGTAGTACAATGGCGAGAGAGTGATTTTGTCATCAGCCGAAGAAGAGGACGACCACGAAGAAGACGAGGAGGCGGAAGTAGTAAGTACTGCGAGACGTCGCACGTGTGTTGTTGAGACAACCGAGTTAGTGTTGTTAACCGCAACATGGCAAAAGTTTTGACGAAAAAGCGGAATATGAAGGGTCGCAAGAAGAGTCCGAGCGTTGCCGCTGACAACCCAGACATAAGTTATGATTTCGTCGATGATGGCTCCACTAAAGCTAATGAGCCTACCCCGAGCGACTCGGAGCAAGACAGCGATGATGAACGCAAAAGACAAAAACTGGTGGAGGCTATCAGCGCCATCGGAGGAGCGAAACGGAAGATAAAACTCGGGGAGCGGTCGGAGCCTGCCGTCCAGAAGTCGGAATTTACGGTCAATGCAGTGGGTGAGGGCGACAAAATCAATTTGAGCGACCTAATGAAGTCGATGAACAAAATCCCGGCTGTCTCGATCCGGGGTAAGAAGCAGCTGAAAAACCTGCAGCAAAGTAAAAAAACAATTCAATGTCCTCTTAGCAAGCAGGAAAGTGAGAGAATCCAAAGAGATGTGTCATTTCAGAAAGTAGCAACAGAGGTCTCCCAATGGCAAAGTGTGATACAACAGAACCGCCGGGCCGAACAACTTATTTTCCCTTTGAATCAGGAGCCATCCGGCCCTAAACCTATGGAGAGAGTTGTCACTGGCTGGAAGGCGCAAACTCCTCTTGAGCAGGAAATATTTGCTCTCCTGTCTGCCAACAACCAACCAATCCATGACCCCATTTTAACCCCTGTTGAGGAGGCTTCCATGAAGGCAATGAGTCTCCTAGAGGTGAAGATGCGCCGTGCTGAGCTTCAGAAAGCCAGGGCTATGCAGACCTACTATGAGGCCAAAGCCCGTCGCGAGCGGAAGATCAAGAGCAAGAAATACCACAGAGTGCTCAACAAAGCAAAGCGCAAAGAATTCCTCAAGCGATTTGACGAGATGGCGAAAAATGACCCGGCGGCTGCTTTAGAGGAGATGAACAAAATTGAGTTGGCCAGGATGCAAGAAAGGATGTCGTTAAAACACCAGAACAGCGGCAAGTGGGCCAAGTGCAAGGCCATCATGGCAAAATATGATGAAGGCGCTCGCAAAGCAATGCAGCAGCAGCTGGAGGTCAACAAAGAGTTGACGCAGAAACTCACAATCACTTTGAATGATGATGACGAGGAAGACGAAACTCCAGAAAACTTGCCTGATTTTGTAAACGAAGCACCGCTGGGAACGGATTCAAATCCCTGGATGAAAGGAAAGCTGTCTGAAGATCCTTCAGAGAAAGGGAAAAAGACGCGTGATCTCACCTTGACCGCAGAGTCGACCGCAACTGCAACAAATGTGGAAGAGGAGGAAAGTGACATTGAGGAAACTGAAGAAGAATCCCTGCTGCGTGAATTTGATAATCGTCGGAAAATGAGGCAGGAGGACAGGCAAATGTCAGCGGTTGGTGAAAAAGCGACCACCCCTGAGGAGTCTGAAGATGCATCTGTTCAGCTGGTGGAAACACAGGTGGACCAAATGCCGGATTTAGAGTTCATGGAGCTCCTCAATCAAGTGGATTCAGTTCAACCCGATAAACCACGTGTTGAGCCGCCTCCGCCGCCCGCGGACAAAGAGCAGAAAAAACAGGACAAAGGAATATCACTGAAAGACGTTCTCACTAAAGACGCAAATCCCATTCTTATCCCGCTCGCGCCGACCGCCGTGGCCGCGGAGGACTCGGATGAAACTTTTGCTCAGACGGGCCTTATTCAAGAAGCCTTCGCCGGAGACGACGTCGTCGCCGACTTTATCAAGGACAAAAAGAATCAGGAGGCTGCGGACAAGCCTACCGTGGTGGACATGACGCTGCCTGGCTGGGGGGAGTGGGGAGGGGGTGGCCTCAAGCCCTCCCGCCAGAAGCGCAGGAGGTTCCGCTTGAAAATGGCCCCGCCTCCACCCAGGAAGGATAAAAAACTACCCACCGTCATCCTCTCCGAGAAGAGGAACAGCTCGCTCAGCCTTCACCAGGTGAACACGCAGCCGTTTCCTTTCACCAGTCCCGCTCAGTTCGAGAGCACCCTGCGCACACCCCTGGGACGCACCTGGAACACCGAACGCACGGTTAAAAAGCTCACCAAACCCAAGGTGCTCACCCGGCTGGGTACCATCATTGAGCCGATGTCTCGGGAGCAGCTGATGAAGGACAAGAAAATGTGCGCAAGGGATGCGACTGGTAACAATCTGAAACGGAGCCATTCCTGAAAAGTAGGGGTGGAACATTTCTGGGAAGTCTTCTGTGAATTTCCATGCAAATTTAAGATGGGGAATAACATCATAGCACACTTTTGAACATTTGAATTTAAAAAAATCTTTTGTCTTGACACACATTCATTCAGTCTATATATTTAGTATGAAATGCACTGTCGCCTTGATTGTTTAATGAAAATGCATAATGATGTGGTTTGATGTCTTCTTTCTATTTGTCACCCAATCATGGAGAAAACACATTTGAGCTGTTCGTTGTGGCTTAATTTTGGAATAAAGTCAATTGGAGTGACTTATTTTCTTTCTTTGTCCACACGGGGGCGCTCATGACCCAGTAATGTGGTTGGCAACTTTCAAGACCTCCGAAAAAAACAAACTCAAGCAAAAATCAGCAAAATAGCTTTTTTTAACCCTCATGAGCGTAGACATCACACATATACAATGCATAGATCCATTTTTAAGTGTTTTAGCCCACGGATGCAATCCGTGTGCCATATTGGATGTGCAGGACGTCTTCCTGATAATCATACTTGATACTGTAAATGAGGTGAAATTATATTTACAGTTATGTTTTTGTACAGTGTTGACTTTTTAAAAATATATTTTTAACAATATAAAATGAAAGAAAATAACCAGTAATTATAAATTATGAATTATTTTTTAAAGATAATTTCAAGAATTTACGGGAGAGTAAGGCCCACTACACATGTAATCTTATACAACTCAGCTCTATTATAAAAACATACTATATAATATACGGGATGTTTTTATTATCTATAGTGCCTGTGGTATGCGACAGAATTGCATAATTATAAAATATATATATAAAAGATGGACTATACTGCATTCTCTAGCGTATTACAATGAGGCTTGTAGCTCTGCTTATAGCGTGTTTAACATTTATTTTAATACAGTAGAGTACTTAAAGTACAGTACATTTTCTGCACAAGGTATATATTTTAAGTATAGTAAGTTCAACTACAGTTCTCATTTGTATACTGTGCAACTTTTAAGTGTTAATCTTTAACAACTGTAAACATTAATCAAGCAAAACTTTTAATGTTTGTGACATAATTGAAGCATTAAGCAATTAAAAAAATATATATCTTTTTTTGGTCAAAGTATCGGTAAAGTCAATGTGTTTTCTTTCTATATTCATTAAACGTGTTTTTCACCTTCTCAGTTGTCTGGATTTTTTAGCCTGGCCCTACAAAAAAAAAAGATTTTGTTTTTTGCTAGTGGGGCGAAGCTAGAGTACATTCATGGCATTTTCAATTCGTTCAGTGGGGGAAAAAAATATCCCCCTCTTTGCATTTTTTTCCAGAAAGATTAAAAAGCACATTTCAAGTAACAGAATAGTTACATGCCTTTAAAGTAAGTGCTTTATCATTGTTTTCCCCTTCCGAGTCCACTTTAAAAATGTCCCCTGAAAGACTGGTGAACGTGTACGTGTGTTTCGGAACAAGGCAGTAAAAGCCAGTAAAAAAAAAAAAAAGCAGTCGGACGAGTGACAGGCTCATTTGCATGGCGGGGGCCTCTTAAAAGGGGGCCGTGCAGGTGCACGGCTTCTCCACACACGTCAGTGGATTCCTCTCCAGACATACACACACACACTCACGGATCATCTGGAACATCCTGTTTTGTTCTTTTCTCAACTTTGGACTTTATGTTTTCTCTTTCAATAATTTTGCATTTTTAGATGCTGTGAAAGATGCTTTTGTCAAGGGAGCATCCCGCATGGAGACACTTTGCCAGGGAGACCGAGTGAACTTCAGAGGCTTCCGGGGTGATGATGTCATTGCTGCTACTCTCCCAGCTGCTTCTGCTCAGCCTCAGGGTCGCTCCCATGACGGCTGACCTCGGAGGACAATGTCCAGGTAAAAAAAAACTTTCCTGTCACAGCTAATAATGATTATCCACATAAAAATTTCCTGGAAACCCCCTCCAGCCACAAATTCCTCTGGATAGCATATCCACAAATTGGTTTGCCAAGGTAGGGATGCCGGTTTTGTGCTTTTAATTTAATTTCTGCTTTTAATTTAATTTCATTTTCATCCCTCCCTGCCTCTAAACAAGTACAGACGTGGAACGAGGTTGGGATTCCACATGTTCTTGGGATGTCTCATCCGTTTTGTGAGCAATTCCCATTTGCTGGAAAACACTAAAAGCCACCCCTCCCGCCACCCAGGGCTATTCCGCACACGGCAGGAATTCCGGCATGCTACGACGCTTTTTTAAAATTACTTAATAGCAGGAATTCCCACTCAGGGGTGGGAAGCCCTTTTCGAGGTGGGTGCTCCCTTTAAATCAAAGAAGCCTTTCAACTGACGTTTTGTTGTCAAAAACAGGAGTGGAACCTCCAAAATGGAGTCGATCACTAAGCTACGTTAGTGTAACGCAATGATTTAAAGTTTCTGTAAATTGCAGCATGATTTGAAAATGGCTAAAATGAGCTCAAAATGATTATTGCACACCAAAATATCTTCTTTGCAGTCTTGGGCTCAAGACTTTTTTTGTGGGTCTTACTGAAGAGGTAAATAAATGTCTACCAAATTTCATGTTGCTAAGTGAGACTGGCTGCATTTTCAAAACAGGATGAGCACTTGTTTGTTGTATGATAAATGGTGTTTTATTGGCCTCAACAATACAAAAAGGCAAACTTTGTGTCATTTCAGATATGGGCCCTTGAGACTTTTTTGTGGGTCCACTCACGATAGACATGTCTGCCAAATTTGATGTTGCTAGGTGAAAATGGCTTCCATGTCTAAATTTTCAAAAAATTATAACTGACTATGGTAAATTGCCCCCAACCCAAAAAAAAGTGTTTTACTGGCCTCAACATACAAAAAAGGCACACTTCATGAATTTCTTTCAGATACGGGTTCCTGACATTTTGTGGGTCTACTCATGATTGGCGAAATGCATATTGAATTTAACGTGGGGCAAATGAAACTTTTTTTTTTTCAAAAGGGGAAGTCTACCAAGAGCCAGCCGAGAGCCCGGAGCAACTAATTACATTATCCGAATACTGTGTTTGGACTAGTGGGGCTGCGTAGAATATTTTTGGTAAAGCAAAATAATTGGGTTGACGTCCCCTTGAATTAAAAAAAAAATGTACTGGATGAAAACTTGTTTTTCAGTCTGGGAGAATCCTCAAAGTGTTTTTTTTTTTTTGTATTCAACAAACAGTACCTGACAACAAAATTTTTTTTGCAAGCGTGTGTATCCTGGTGGTAAATGTTCGTATTTTCGGATTTCTCGGGCAGGATGCCCTGAAACTACCTCAGTAGAAGCCCCTGGAAAGTTAAAAATACGTCAGTTTCACCGATGACTGCATCATCGATAATGTGTCAACAACCTGCAGATTTGGCTCCTGTGGATCTTCTATCTGCTGTCCTCATGAAGGCCTCCGGACTCAAAGAGGGGGTGCACGTGAGGTCATCCGGAGGGGTGCGCGGCGTCCATTTCTCTGGGCCTCAAGCTCCCGTTAGCTTGCTTTCCAACTGCGACCATTCCCCGAATGACTTCTCCATCGTGGTCACGCTGAACGTGGCTCGCATCACACACAAGGTGAGTAACCCTCATGCCTCAATGAATGTTGGACTTTGATGGAAGACATTTTTTTTTTCACCTTCCAGAAAAGTGAATACATCTTCACCATGATGGAGCCGAAAAGAGCCGAGCAGGGACCCCCGGAGGAGAAGGAGGATGAAAAAGTGCGGGAAGAGGGAAATAATCAGCAAATGGACACCAGTGGAAGAAGAGCGAGGAACAACGCAGAACACCGCCGTCTGCTCTTGGGACTGAGGCTCTCCGGGAAGCGGCTGCACTTGCTCTTCAGGGGACAGCAAGGAGTCATGGAGCAGTGGGTGTTCCAGGGCGTCCATCTCGCAGACGACCGCTGGCACACCCTGGTTTTGTCCGTCGAGGGTCGTCACGGCAGGCTGATGGTGGATTGTGGCTCGCCGAGGGAAAGGTAAGCAGACAAACACCAAATCATCATTTGAGCCTCTGAAAACTGGAATGGGCTAACTCAATTTTTGATTGAAAGCTATCGGGCTCGGTAATTTATATGGGAAATGGCGACTTCTTCAGCATATTTTATTTTTTAAACAGAAATGTTGAGTTTCCCCAGAATTTGATATTTTGCCATATTTAATGATTTTTATTGTCATAGAGACATTGTATTCCACAACTGAGGTACTGTCATCATTTTCAGAAATAACGTGCTAACGTTAAATTATTTTTTTTTCGTACAATATACCACTTGTGCTAAGTCCACACAATGTCTGACTCTTCTATCAATCACTAAACCTCAATTTATGTTATTTTGACCAAATGTTGCACTGACGAATCAGAAAACGTAAAAAATGCAATAATAAGCAGCTGCTGTTTTGTAAAAATTGGAACGAAACCTTGATTTAGACCGGGAAAAAAGTCTGCACTTCACTTAACTCATACAATCCATGAGACATACATATAGGTTTTCAAAAATGTAGTCCCCGCCTCCCAAAGACGTATTTATACGTCTTGTCCTTTTTTTTTTTTTTGCGTCATAGCTCCCTGTGTTTATAGCATTAGAACACAATATTCTGTTGGCCTCACAAAATCAGTTAAAATCCAGAAAAACGCTGGAATTGAGGGGTTTCCTCGAGTGAACATTTCTGGGATTAAATGAGTTAAAAAAACAGAGAAAGCCTCCTCTCATTCTCAGAAGCGTCATTCTAAAACAGGGGTGGGCAAACTTTTTGATTGGCGGGCCACTATGGGTTCTAAAATTTGACAGAGGGTCCGGACCAGGAGCAGATGGATGGAGTGTTTTGGTAACCTCACCTCATCGGAGAAAAAAAAAATACATTTAATTTTAAATGAAAGTGAACAAAAACATTAACAACAGTATATTTGTCTTTGAAAACCCACAGTATTTAGAAAAAAAATCATTAACAAGGTTTATACATTTAATTTTTTTCAAGTTCGGTGGGCCGCATTAAAACATTTATCGGGCCGTAGTTTGCCTACGCCTGTTTTAAACATACTTGTAACACCAAAAGCAATGAAGAAATGCCGATTGTTGTAACATACAAATCTCTAGTCACGGTGTTTAATTCAGTTTAGTTCAGTCCTTTTCCATCTGCGATACTATTTTATCCATTTTTTTCATCCGTTTTTCATTGAAAGCTTTTCTACAAAATATCTGTCACTTATATGTGTTGCGAGTGAAAACAAAACTGCATTTGCCAGCATGTGCTCCAAGATGATCACAGTCAAAGAAGCGAGACCTGAGTTCATATCAGGACAAACAGGTGGCTGGGAAAAAAAAAGCCACAAAATTTATCAGCCAAAAAGATAATTTCCCGTGTCCCATTTTCTGTTTACCGTTTTGAGCACATCTTCAATGACCTTGTCCTACGAAGCGTTTGTTGAGGTCGTATGTTCACTTGGAACTTGAAGTTGGAGAAGAATTGCCCACACCGGGATCAATAAAGTTGTGTGAATCCCGAGTCCCTTTTCCATCCCCTTGAATGCGCCCCACAGGGATAATAGATCATTCATCACAATACATCAGCGGCACTGAAAATATGCTTCCAGCCCGCTGCCTGACAGTCGCAGCCGCCTGACATCATTTGATAGATGGCTTTGAGTACAAACTCGCCTCAGACGGGAATATTGGTCGCCAATAATAGTTATTTTTATTGTTGGGAGAATACTTCATGAAAATTGTATCTTTTCTGGCCAACAGTTTTTCTGCTAGGCCTTTCCCCTCGGACCTCAGCTTTCACGTGTCCAGATTTCACATCGGCAGTCGGGGCAGATGGAAAGGATTGTTTACGGTAAGGCGCTCACACGATCTCTTTTCGTGCTTACGTGTCATTGACTGTGCAGTTCTGTTTAGCTTGTTAACGAGGCAGGATGGAACTCTTCATCTCGTGTGATCTGCTGCCGCCTGCTTTTCCATTTGTAAAAATTTGAATTGTTAAATCCAACATCGACCTATCTGCAGACTAGAGAATGTGTCCCTCTGATCCCGTGCTCCTTTTACAGGGCCTGTTGCGACAGTTGGTTCTGGTGCCGGGTTCGGATGCCTCCCGTCAGATATGCCCATCTACTCAAGCGCAACTCGCGACTCTATCAGTTCCAACAATGTTGCTGTCGGATGTTGCTGTCACTCGGAAGAATACTGCAAGTCACCCGTTCCCTTACGGTACAGTTGTTGCATTATTTTAAAGTAGGCCTGCACGATATGCCGTTTGAACATTGCGATTGCGATGTGCGCATGCGCAATAGTCACATCGTGGGACGTGCGATGTTTCTACCTTTTTTTTAATTTTTTGACAGTCAACAAAGTCTTATCAAACAGAGCTATTTGAGTCATCTGGCGAAAAGTTTTCTAGTTTCAATATCGCAATGTACATCGCAGCCTCCCCAAAAATCGCAATGTCGTGCAGCCCTAATGACAAGCCTCAACGTTGATTCTAAATCTTTGTGAACGCCCAGAAACGGAAGCGAGAGTGACGGTGGGTCTACAGCAGATGTGCTCAGAGACACTCCGAGGCCAGTTGTGGTTCAATCTGCTCAGGAAAACGCTCTACCTTTGCGATGGTACCTCGTGGATCACCGTGCTGGAGGGTGAGGCGCCAACATCATCTTCATGAGAATGTCTCTGTTTGGAAATGAACAAACGTTTTCTTCTGCGCAGATCGTAAAAGACTGGACTATGTTGAGGAAGAGCAGGTTCTCAGTACCAGCTCAGAGACACACGACATTGAGGTAAAACACAATTGTTAAGTTCTACATGTCAGTCTTGTCATTTTATGTTGGAGTCAAAAGCACCTCATTTGCGCTAATGTCAAGACCAAATCAAGATCTTTAAGACTTGAGTCCTAGTCAAGACCAACAATTTTTGGAGTTGCGAATAATTTAACAAAAAGATTTTGAGGAGTTGAGACCAGATCAAAACCAAGACACTAAGGAATTGCGTACCACTCAAAATAAAGACTTTGATGCTTCGAGACAGAACTGGGACAAATATTTTGAACGGTTACGGCAAAGTTAAGACCAAGACTTTGAGGGGTTGAAATGAAAGCCATGACCAAGACTTTGACAGGCTATAAGGCCAAGTATATACTGACCAAGACAAGTTGTGACTAAGCCAAGATGAAGAATTGGATGGAGTGAATTGAGTTGAGACCAAAGTGAAGACCAACACTTTGAAGGGAAGAGAGAGTATAACTAACCATATTCGTATTTTTTGGAACAGCAGTAGTGATTTTATTTCCATTTGAAATTTGCATTGAAAGGTGCTACTTCCGGTTTAAGCTATATGCTTTTATTTTGAATGCGAACTTCCTGTTTAGTATAGTTCACACGTACGGTAACTTAACAAAGAGTGCGGCAAAGAGTTTTATATTAAGCGTCAGAAAAACGAACATCTTTTTTACTAGCACCCCTTCCAAAGAGGCAAAAGGTGTGTAAATTTTAGTATTTTGTGTTTGTAAATATTGAGTGTTGAATGTAAAATATCTCAGCTAATTGTTTGCATGTGTTTTGAAATGTGTTTCAGCTCTTACGGTGATTAGGTTTGAAGGTTACACGTTTATGGATAAATGTTGCTAAAAAAAACGCAAAATCATCAGTAAAGTCTCATCCTTTGTCGGAGGCCACGACCAACACTTTGCCAATTTTAGACCAAGTTAAGGATTTGACTAGCTGAGACCAAGTCAAGACCAAGACTTTTGCAATTTAAGTTCAATAACTACAAGTGCTTGAGACCAAAGTTAAGATAATGACCAAGGCAGAGTTGGTATAAACTGCAGCGGTGTCAAACTCATTTTTGTGGACGGGCCATCATCGTAGTTGTGGTTTCCCTCAGAGGGCCGGTATGACTGTGAACCCATATAAATTGATTGGAAAGCCAATTTTGAAATCAGGAGCTAGTAAGTAATTGTTCAACAATTTTTCAATTTATTTTAAAAGGGGAGGATTGGTAACAAATAAATGGCAATATCTCATTTGTCAATGTTGTTAAAAGTGAAGAAAATATGCTTGAAACAGGAAGTTAGCAGATGATTCGCCCTTTGCGGGCCACATAAAATGAGGTTGCGGGCCTTGAGTTTGACACCTGTGGTATAAAGTGAAGACCAAAACTCTGAATTGTTTGGTGTCATCTTCAGGTCTTCCAGGTCCAGGGCGTGGGTCTGATGGCTGCCATGGCTCACCGCTCCACAACTTCTGGCTCTGCGTTGTATCGGTGGAGCCAACAGAACGGCTTCCAGCTACACCAGAATATTAGCACCAATGGAGCGCTGGCATTGAGGCATTTTAACATGGGAAAGAAGGTAAGACGGCAATGAAAGCGGGCAAATGAGATTCCCGGGAGATCAGTTGGAATTCGTACGGACTATACATGCCTGTTTGCCTCCTGACCAGACAAACAAAAAAAAACTAATGTAAGATGAAAATTGTCGCGGTTGTTACTAAATTCCTGTTATTTTGTTCCAGACATTTCTGGTGGTGTCCAACTCTAATATAGGCGCCGGTGTGGGAAGGGAAGTCGATGTCTCTGTCATTTACAAGTGGAACCGAAGAAGCCAACAGTTTGTGCAGTTTCAGACTTTGGAGACTCACTGTGCACGTGACTGGGAAGCCTTCAAAATCCATCGACACACATATCTCGTAGTCGCCAATCACAGGATAGGTAAGAAATTAAAAAGGGCGTGAGTGCCCTCAAACATGGTGTAAAACGACTTGTAGGACTTTAGGGCGGAGGTCCAAGGGGTTGAAGACTAAAACTTTGGCTTGTTGAGAGCAACTTAAGATCAAAACTTTGAGGGTTCGAACGTAACTTATTGTTATGTTATGTCGCTGTCTCTCATATTGGTAAAGACAGCGAGTCTTTGACAATTTTACATGAAGTCAGGATCAAGACTCTGAGTAGATGGGACTGATTTGAAATCACTACAAGTTGAAATCAAATCAAGACCAAGTCCAGACCAATATGTTTAGAGGTTCAGATCAAGTCAAGATCAGGATTTTAAAGCAGGGGTGGGCAAAGTTTTTGATTGGCGGAACACAATGGGTTCTAAAATTTGACAGAGGGGCCGGACCAGGAGCAGATGGATGGAAAAACAAAATGCATATCATTTTAAATGAAAATAAACAAAAGAATTACAACAAAATATCTGCGTTTGACACACCAGAGTATTTAGAAAATATAACATTAACAAGCTTTGTTTATTTAATTTTTTCCAAATTTGGCGGACCGGATTAAAACGTTTAATGGGCCAGATGTGGCCCCCGGGCCGTAGTTTGACCACACCTGTTTTCAAGGGTTGAGACCAAACCAAGTCCTCGACTTTATGTACTTGAGGCAGTGTCATGACCAAGTGTGCCGAGGCTGTAACGTCTCCCCCGGCCCAAAATCTTCTACCCACCCTCACGTGTGCAAGTATTTACATTTTTGTTATTATGCATTTTATTCATCTGTTGAGTTTTTTTTTCCCAGAAGCTCACACTGTGCCCCATAAGTGCATAGTTTGGGGTTCTCCTCCTACCTTCTTTCTCTTTCATTTAATAATATCGGGCACTGACCTGTCTGCCCTCTCGTTCTGCCTCCCTCTGTTGCTTTAATTGTTTTTACACTTCTTGTACAGGTCGAAACTGTCAAATGAATTTCGTTGCTCTGTATTCGTGACAATGACAGTAAAATTTGATTTCCATTTCTATTTTCCCATTTCAATTTAAATAGTATAGAGCAAATCAAGATCAACACTTTGCGGAGTTGAAACTAACTTATTATTGTGCGTCACTGTCTCTCCTACAGGGAACAACAACCACACCATCGAGAGCGTAGTGTACAAATGGAACAGGCCAACAAAGTCCTTCGAGGTACACCAGAGGTTGAGAACGTCAGGGGCTTACGACTGGGAGTTCTTCAAAGTGGGACCTTACCATTTTCTGGTGGTGGCAAACGCCTTTGACGGAGTGACCACCTCAGTAGACTCTGTGATCTACGTTTGGGTCGACGGGAACTTTAAAGTCTTCCAAACCATTAAGGTACACACGTTGCGATGGAGATGTTATTCATCTGTTCATGGCCACTTTAAAACATTTATTAACTGTAAAAACATTGCAGTTATGAAAGTCTTAAGTGTCTTCCCTGGAGTCACTCTAGTAGTCTGGGAAAAAAAGGCACTTTTACAAAATTTACATTTATGACTTTGTCAAAAGATTTTTTTTAAAGAGGAAGCATTTCTTCTTAAAAAAAAAAAAGGACTGCCGGGAAATAAAATATGGACGAGAAGGAGAAGGAGAAATGAAGCAAAAAAAAATATAAGGAAAAAAAACCTAAGCTAAACTTATTTAATAATTTCATTCTTTTTTTTTTCTTCTTTAGGCGAAGGTGGGTGGAGAAAACAAAATTGAAAACTGTTAATCTTTATTTCAATCTATATCACCCAACCCTACGAGCCAGGCTCATAATTTCTCTTGCTGAGATTTATGCGATGGCGTGCCGAAAGCGTCCTGTCATTGCACTCGGATGCAGGAAACAAACACAAACAAGGCGAGATGAAAACAAAGTAATGACAAGGACCGCGAGGAAAGCATCAGGCGTGTCCTCGCTGCCAAAAATAGTGCATGCGGTCTGTAGCCCACAGCGAGTGTCATACTTGCACTGTAACCGCACTTACAGTGAAACGTGTGTTGACACATTGATAGGTCTATAAGGAGAGGAGAGTGATTTAGGGGAATTCCACAGCTGGATGTGAGGAATAGCCAGAGAGCACCCCCAGGGCAGATTAATTAATCACCTCAACTCATCCAGAACACTCTGACATATACTCGTTACACTTCCACGACTGTTTAAGATGGTTGTTTTTTCTTTCGATACACCTTTTCAACCGTGATGTCACACGTACTTCTGGGTGGCAAAAAAAAAAAAATTAATAATGATTAAATTTTTCTGTTGCTGAAATTATAGAGGGCTTTTGTCTCATAGCACGGTGGTCCCCAACAACTGGTCCCCGGGCCACTTTGGGCTGTATTTATTATTCGACGGCGAAAAATATTTTGTTTTGATAAGTGATCGACTTCTCCGCGTTACATCGGACTATTGACGTATGTCGAAATGATAATTGTCTCGGTCGCATTGCGCTAATATTAAACCCTCAAGCTAGCAAAATGATTACGGCCACGTTCGAAGCCTGCTCTGCACAATATGCGACGAGCGCGACCCTGTTGGCTGTCCGCAAAATTTAGGGACTTGCATGAACCGGTCCGCGGCCAAAAAAAGGTTGGGGACCACTGATCTAGCCCTTATGTTTCGTTAAATTACTCAAAAACTACCCAGTCAAACATTTTGAAGGTAGACAAATGACAGCAGTTTGTTTAACAGCCTGTAGATTTTGAGGTGGCTTCTTCACCTGAAGTAATTTTTACTTTTGAAGTAAAAAAAAAAAAAAAGACCTGTTGCGCTAAATCTGTTAGCATAACTGAGCACAACAAGCTTTGTCCGTTTTTCTTGCAGTCCAAGTCAGCAGTAGTCAAAGAAATATTCTGTCGCTCTGTGTTTACAAACATTGCGAAAATGTCCATTCAAGAGAGAAGAAATAATCGTGTCGCTGGTTACACGAGAGTCGGAAATCCACTGTTGAATGATGGGGAAATATTTCTGCCTCAAAAGTTAAACAAGACATGGAGGTCTGCAAATTTCTTGAGACCTCAGCGTTGACCTGGGCCTACAATAGCCAATAGTCTTAATTGTCAAAGTATGAACTACAGATCTTTACAAAATATAATAATAGTCTGTCTGACATTGGCAAATGGATGATTAACTCATTCACTACCAGCCGAGTAAGAAAAAAAAAAATGGATCTTTGACGTCTTTAGCCGTCAATGGCAGTAAATGAGTTAATTATTTACAAAGATACAAATTTCCGTCCATCCATCCATTATCTGAGGTGCTTTTCCTTACAAGGGTGGCAGGGGTGTTGGAGTCTATCCCAGCTGGGCAGTAGGCGGGGTCCAACCTGAACTGGTTGCCAGCCAATCGCAGGACACACATAGACAAACAACCACTCGCGCTCACAATCACAGCTCCAATTTAAAGTGTCCCGTTAACCTACCAAGCATGTCTATGGAATGTGGGAGGAAACCAGAGTACCCGGAGAAAACCCACAGAGCCACAAGGAAAACATGCAAAATCCACACAGGAAGGCCGGAGCCGGAATCGAACCCACAACCTCTGCACTGTGAGGCCATCGTGCTAACCTTTATCAGTATTTTTAAAAAAAAATGGAAAATGTATTTTTTTTTCAACTTGTTTTTGCAAGTTTTCACTCTTTCATTGCATATTTTGGCGGGAACCTGTGCATTTGTGGTGGGAACACAAAGTTCTCAGGTCTGAAAGAACGTGCCGTAAAGACACACAGATACATGACTTGGATCATTTTACTGTTTTGAGATTCCCCCATGACGGTTCAACGACTCAACAGGTGCATGTTTCTGCAGGTACCTGTACCAGACTACTGTCCCATTCAAAAATACAAACATTTATGGCTCAGTTTCAGGCTTACCACCATTTTTTCCTCACCGCGCTGCCACTTTGGAGGTTCTGTTGCATAGAATTCCCTTCAAAAGGCTACAAGTTTTTTTTTGTCTTTTTTTTTTGTTTTGTTTTTTTAATAATGACATGGGTGTTTGCTTCCCTTGCGTGTAAGCCAACACAACCGCTAATCGCCATGCCTAATTTGCAAGTTGTCCCAACACGATTCAAAATAATAGTCTCCCATTAACTGGGACTGTTAGCTTTTTTTCTACTCATCCAGCGGCTTGTCGACGAGGATCCGGTTGAGTCAGCGCACTTTCAGCCTTAATTACACATTTGCCCATACATGTCTTTCAATGTTTTTTTTGTTTGTTTTTATTTTTACATTTAACACAGACATTTTGCGCCACTGACTGGGAGATGTTCCAGATAGGCACACGGGTCTTCCTGGTGGTCGCCAACGGACACCGGCTCCACGGCAACGGGCCCGGCGAATATGCCATCAACTCCACTGTCTACGAGCTGGACATGACCGAGCGGGTGTTTGTCCGCTTCCAGGACATTGTCACATACAGGTATCGTGAAAAGTGGCCAAAGTATTCACCCACTGTGCTGCAGTTGTTGTGAAACGCTATATAAATAAAGATGTATTGGAAAAAAAAAAGTAAAAGTTGAAGCACTGATTCAGCGGCTTTATTAGAGTAAACATTAAAAAAAAAAAAAAGTACAGACTGAAATGTGCTCAAGTCCAAAATAAAAATATTTAAAAAAAACTCGACTTCATCTCTCCAGGTTTCAACCATGGTTTTCATCCATAGAAGTTGGAAAAAAAAGTAATTAGATGTCAAGTATTTTGACACAGTAAGGATTTGAAAGTAATTTTTTACAAAAATCAAAAAAACAAATTGCTTAAAAGTGAGCGTTTGCTCTTTTTAAAACCATCTGAATGTCACCACACTTTGCTAATCGCCTCCTTGTCTAGAGTCTCTGACCAAAGTTGAGTTTGATTCGCAAACTTTCAAAGTTTCATGCGGTTATGAAAGTACGTGCAAGTCAAGCTAGCATTAGCGCTGTAAACAAGCCGACGTTAGCCGCAGCTGCTACGTCGTTAGCGTGACATTGGAGTGTGACTAACACAAATTAATCTCTCTTATAAGTTTTATTTTATTTTTCGGACGGACATACAATCAATTAAAACTCTTGTTAAACTTTCCAGTCGAGCAGAAATATTGCTAATTCCACGTTGCTTCTGAATCCCCCTCAGTTGCCCGAGGGCCGTTTGCTGTGCTTCTCTTTGCTAGTCTTCTTCCTAGTTGTTGGTAAATGATAGGTTGGCATTTTTATTATTTCTAGTAAGTCGAGTTGATTTTTTTATAACCCTTAATTACAAAAGAATCTCAGAGGGTTACGAGCCCCAGTGGATCTGACATCTCCTGATCTAAGCCCCCCAATCAGGCGAGGAAAAACTCAAAAGGACACAAAACAATCGGCTTTTAAGACTCAATTTAATCTGATGAAGAACAGCAGATTTTAGTAAACATTTAGTAAATGTTCAGGAAAGTGGTTCTTCCTCAAGACCTGACCTAGTCAGTTGATGTAAAATCCTCCATACAAAAGCACGCAAAATGTGGTCCTCCCTCTCTAAGCAGTAAAAATACGGCAGCAAAACACAAATTCCACATGTCAGGGAGTAAATCAGGGCAGAATTTGCATACGGCGTGCGCCTGCTATTGCATGTGCTCGCGAGTGCACGGCAAAATGATTGATACCTCGTCACTCACAACCTCTTTCGCTGGATGGCTTATTCTTTCCGATGTGTGGTGGTTTCTGAAAAATCTAATTAGAAGTACAAGATGGGGCCTGAGAGGGATGATTTTCTTCACAGACCATTTCACTCATGTACTACTGTCAGCTTATACAAATATGACAAATATCCCCCATTTGAATACATTAGCAAAGTATTTTTTTTCATTACTTCCCACTACTGGATATAATGTGGTGGTGGACAATCGGTGGCACATGGGCCATGCACGGCCCGTTAGAGTCTTTGATTTGGCACCAAATTAATAAGAACTCAGAGGAATTCTTTTTTTTTTTTTTTTTTTAAAAGGCTCATAAATATTCATAATAAAAATTTCAATGTAACTTTCGCTTTCTTCCGGCAGTGCGGTGGACTGGGAGTTCTTCACTCTCGGCGAGGAATATTTCCTGGTCGTCGCCAACTCCTTCAACGGCGAGTCGTACTCTCTCAACAGTGTTCTCTACAGGTACTCGCCTCGTCATTGGCCGCTGATAAGCATTAGTTGTACGCTTGACATACGAAGGATTTTGTGGCCAGCATTTTTAACTGAAAGTGGATTTAAAGCGTCTCCTGTATTTACTTGATGCCCATTTTTTTTTTCCCGAGAGAAGTCAAGAAAACGAGCCGCTGCGGAAAAGTGTTATCCCTTGCCATATCGCTGTTATTGCACATCGCAATAGAATGATTTTATATTTTAAATTTTTTTTCATACGTATTTTTCAAATGAATTTACATTTATTTACTATTTTCTCCTCATTTTTTTCCTTTCTTTTCAATTTTTTAAATATTTATTATTAGTGTTACTGTATTAATATTTTTCAATTGTTTTGTATTTTACTTTAAATTGTATTTAATTATATTTGATATCATGTTATTATTGGTAAAACTCCACAAATGTGGGTTCTTGCATCCCCCGCGTCCAGGTGGCAGGGCTATGAGGGCTTCGTTCCCGTCCACTGGCTCCCGACCATTGGATGCAGCGACTGGGAGTTCTTCAGTGCTGGCGGAGACTCTTATCTGATCTACTCAAGTGCCAAAGTGCCTCTCGCCAAAGTGTTCAAGCTGAAAATGTACTGAGCTCATTCACTACCATATTTATGCATGTGGATGCATGCCCTGTCCACGACCCCCCCCCCTCTCCCCAAGAGTCGGCCCACCATGCAAAAACCTCAAAGGAACTCTTATAAAAAGAGGACCACAAGTGCTCATGAAATCAAAAACAAGCACCTGTATGATCGTTGCATCATATTATTCAGGAATTTAATATAGCCCCCAGAGGTCTTTTACAGAAAAAAAAACTTAAATACATGCAGTGTGTGTGTTAAAGTGCCTGTCTGCAGCATGAGAATACTACAGAATGACTGTAAATTATTAAACAAATAAGCTACTCATCATTTTCTAAAAAGGTCACTTCTGTTGACTCTGATATTTTGCACACTATTAAATGTCATTTGTTCACAATACTGTTCCTGTTTCAGGATTATTCAGTTATATCCGGACCGATGAATCGGCCTGACAATTAACCCGACCCACTATAGCCCCTCCTAACCTGGTAACAATATTTGCTGATTGTTTTTCCCTTCAAATACTTCAATCATTTAAAATGTTATACACAGAAAATGATCATCTCGTAATTTAGCACACAAAACCGTATATTCAAACTTGACGTTAAATAGTCATTGAATAGATATGGAATTCCTAATCTTTGGCACTTTCGGCTGTTGTACGTGTTTAATCCATTGTATCCGGGCCAAAGTCACCTCTATGGCTAAAATATTCCCTTTCAGAAATTAAATAGTTAATCTTTTATAGTCATTGAAACAGTGGAGCCAAGTGCAAGGGCCTTGGAGGTTTCAAATTTGCCCTAATTGAAAATACGAATCCATGCGAATCATAACCCGAAAGGAGTCTACCATAATTGCACGCAGCGGATATGACGTCACTGTGTTATCCACAAAAAACGGGATGAAACTACAGGACCCATAATGCTTCACGGCGAAGTGGCGAAGTTCCTGTCGAAAACAAGATGGCTGCCCGCTGTCCACCGTCGGCATTTGTATTTACATTCGCTGCTTTAAGACCTAAACTAGAAAAGAAGGACGGTGTAGACACAGTCGAATAGATAAACAGTTGCACACTGTATCATTATATCGACACTCTTGCTTTCCGTATTTTACTTGACGTTGTACGTTACCGACACACGGACTTTTTGTTTCCTTTTCGCAGTGCAGTCGAGCCAGGTGAACTTGTTAGTTAGCATTGGACGCATTTACACATTCCCGCCGGTCGCTATGTTCATCCCCGTCAAGTCGTCTTATTTCCGCGTCATTCCGGCAATTGTCAACCGTGAACTGGGCAAGACCAAGATGAGATAGCGAGAGGCAGCGTGGCGCGTTTACAAAGCAACATAAAACCCAACGAAACGACATGTTTGGGAATCTATTTGAGGAGGATGGCGACGAGGGTGATGGGGGCTTCTCCTCTATCTCCTCGTCCTCCGGAGGCGGGAGAGTTGCCAAGGCTGGAAACGAGCCTCCGGCTCCCCGAGGAAGAAGCCAGCTGTGCGGTATTAGGAACCAGGGAGGGACGTGCTACCTCAACTCCCTGCTCCAGACTCTCCTGTTCACTCCCGAGTTCAGAGGTGAGGCTGCAGGTGTGAAAACAAAGATCTTGTCGACTTGTTAATTTTTGTTGTATGTCCGCAGAGGAGCTGTTTGCGTTAGGGACTGAGGAATTGGGATGTCTTGAAGATAAAGACAAACCAGGGGCCAAAGTAAGTGCTGGAAAGTACAACAGTGCCTTTAGGTACACTTACAAGATCCACTGCGACGTATGATCGCTCATGATACAGAATTTATTCGTATTCAGCCACCATCCATTGAAGCAAAATAAGATGTTGCATGACCAAAACGTGAGAACACCTGTGACTGAGGTTATAGCTCTCTCAGAAAAACTTTTGTATTACTTCTCTTTCGTTCACTTGTGTATGCTTTTTTTCCCTGTAAGGTGTCAGGTCACAATTTGGGCTTATTCCTGCAGGTCCGTGTCATCCCTCTGGAGCTCCAGAGACTCTTCGCCCGTCTTTTGCTGGTGGATCAGCAGAGCGCCTCTACGGCTGACCTCACTGACAGCTTTGGCTGGAACACCAATGAGGTATGTGTTCATAGACAAGACGCAGAGTGACAGACTTATACAGGTTCAGGTTAATCAATCAACCACTTCTTTTTTTTCTCCAGAGGGATGACTTAATTCTGGCAAAATTAAAAGGAATTTGTTGGAAAAGTTTTCTCGTAGTACTGTATTAAAACATTGGGCAAAGGCTTTATTCTGACAAGTTTTAAGATTTTTTTTCGCTAAAAATTATACTTTATTTTGGTGATATGAATACTTAAAAATCTGGCAGAATCCTGGCAATGTTAAAACTTTTTTTGTCTAAAAAAAACAATGAATCTTTATTCTTGCAGTATTAAGATGTATTTCTCCAAAAATATGACATAATCCTAAAACTATTGGGCCTTTTTTCTGTCATATTTGAGACTTTATTCTGGCAATAATAAGAAAACTTTTCTTTCCCCCATTTCCGTAACAGCTTAATCGAGGCTGATAAATCAAGAAACAAAAAAAAAGTCAACCTCTATTTTGTGAAAGTTCACCTATTTTGGGCGGGGCGGAGGGGGATCATGGAACGTATCATCACCCTTAAGTGAGAGAACTCTGTATTAAGACGTAAAATAATTCGGTCACTTTTGTTCTCCTAGAAATGTTCATAATCCTCACAAGATAAGATTTTTTTCACTTCAAAATAGGACTTTTTTCCTGTGTATATTCTTGAGGAAAAAAAGGACTCTTTTTCTGCTTTTCCCTGAGATAACAACCTAAAAAAATTTTTATTTGGGCTGCTTAAAAAATGTCCGTTTGACAGAGAGAAAATACAGACTGAAACAGGTCGGTGTTCATGGACAAAACCCGTAGAGGCTCAAGTTACTTGGTTGATAAACCATCATAAATCAATCACTGGCGCTCGCCATGTGGAGCAAGCCATGCTGGATGCCGCAAAGAGGTCATCCTTGCTGTGTGGAAGAATTCCATTTTGTCCAGAGGCAGTCCAGCTGCGTTGATTGTGTAACCCAGGTAAGCGCTAACATGGGTGGTGGTGGGGGGTCGCCGTCGAACACCAGACTTACAGTTCAAGGCTCTGTTTTGACACGCTTGTTGTGAAAATGAAAATACAAAAGGTGGGAGGTTGTAGAAGCTCAATGGGGAAATATATAGCAGGGTGACGTTTGAAAAGATAATCTCCTTTTGTGTGGGGATTTCCAAGGTCACGAAGTTCATTTGGTTTACTGAGCAGTATTTCTATTTTAAAAATTTGTGGTTTTCCATTTTATTCTGATGATCCATACTGTGAAATAAAATAATTCATATTTTTTTTCTTTCCTTTTTTTTTTTTTTTTTTTTTAATTATTCTCCTAAATATATGACATCTGGGAAAAATATTTTGTGATTCTCCTCAAAATAAAGAAGAAACAACTTTGTTTGGGCAGTATGGAGTTGCAATGAAAATGTCAGTTTGTGAATGAGAAAATAAAGTTGTCATCGGGACTCTTAATATTTAAGGGACAGTGGAATGCGGCACCTGTCGTAGCGACAGTTGAATTCTTAAGTTAAACTTTTGTTCTACTGTGAAATCTACAGAGAACAAACCAGCACGACGTGCAGGAACTCAACCGGATTCTCTTTAGTGCTCTGGAGAAATCCCTCGTGGGCACCTCTGGCAGCACGCTCATCCGCCGCCTGTACCACGGCACCATCGTCAACAGCATCGCCTGCAAGGAGTGTGGCAACGTCAGCCAGCGACAGGTCCTCAACACTCAATGACTTGCCGCGTTTGTAAAAAGGATTTTCTTTGTATGGGAACTAATATGTCGGAACCTTCTACACCAGGAGGACTTCCTGGATCTGACGGCCTGCGTCTGCGGCATGTCCAGCCTTGAGGAAGCTTTGTGTAGCATGTTTGTGGAGGAGGAGTTGTTCGAAGGCAATAATCTGTACAGCTGTGCAATGTGTGACAGACTGGTCACTGCATCCAAGGTAAAAACTACTTTACTGTCAACAATACATATCAAAGAATTTTCTTTTTTCAATTGTTGTTCCTTCCCTCAGTCTGCCAAGTTGAAGAAGCTTCCCCCGTTCATGACCATGTCCTTGCTGAGGTTCAGCTTTGACTGCTTTAAGTGTGAGCGCTACAAGGAGACGGGCCGCTACAGCTTTCCCCTCACCATCAACCTACGGCCATTTTGTGAACAGGTACAAATCCTAAACGCTGAGTCCTCGCAGATTTTGTAGTTTAGCAGCCTCAATTTAGCCGAACCTGTCCTGTGCTTTTCATTGAAAAACTCAAATGTTCAGTGTTTTTGTGCTTAGTCCGAAGAAGTGTCTAATATGGAAATATTGTTTCCAAATCTGTTGGAGTGAGGGGTGAAGCATTTTGGCAGACATAGTCTTGTCGAATGGAAAAAAAAAAGTTTTGGCGCCATTTTGTTGCATCTATTGGCAACTATTAACTTTTTGAGTTGGGCATCCATTACGAGGCAGATTTCTGCTATCTCTGAACTTTTTCTCTTTGTGACTTAGACCTGATGCGATTAGTGAAAATTCTAACCGTTTTTTCTTTTTCATGTTCTTTCTATAATGCTTCAAGAAGCCACAAGGTGGCATTAGAAAGTCCTGTCCTGTCTAAATAGGAATTGGTCTCAAAGAAGTATGCTTACACATCTTAACTGAGTGATATTTGCGATTAATGCATCACAAATATTTGAAAATGTAAATTTCTATGCATTACTGAGCCAAAAAGATAATTAATTGTCTGGTAGGAAAGTAGTAATTGCACTTGTGCTCCATGTTTTTTTTTTTTCTCTTTTTGATTCACAATCCTTTTGCACCATTCCAGACCGACGGAGATGACGCCGACTACTCCTACGAGCTGTTCTCCGTGATTATCCACAAGGGCGGCTGCTACGGCGGCCATTACCACGTTCACATCAAGGACATTGAGTGCCTTGGTTGCTGGGAACCGGTGGTAAGAGGAAAAACTACTAAATGGAGGTTTAGATCCAAGAATGAAGCTAATCTCCTTTGTGTTTTTGTCAGGACGAAGAGAACAACAAAAAAAAGACTCTTCCAAAGGCCAAGCAGGAAGTGAAGGATGTGTGCGGGCCTAAACTCAATGAAAATGACCCTTTGTGTGTCCTCACTGCTATTATTGAGCAGGTATAACAACAACAAAAAAAAAATAATAATGTTTTGCGTGTTTCAATGGTGGTTTTTTTTCTGTATTTATTTTCTAGGAACCATCGAAGAGCATCCGGTTGGACCAATTGGGTCAGAAACTCATGGAGAAGGTCGGATCCTCCTGGAGCAAAGCATTTAGGAAAGACTATGGCCCCATTGGCAAGGTGTGTGTTTTTAATTACCTCTTCAGAATGTGGAAAGAGTGAGGGAAAAGATAGGTTAGCAAGATTCCTCACGCAGCCAGGATTGTAGTATATGGACAAAAAATAAATCCACAAAAATGTCCACAAAAATCCAATTTCTGTGTGTGTTTTTTTTTTTTTTTTGTAACAATGCTTTCCCGCTTTGCTTATTAACAGCTGATGGCAGTGACAGTATTTCAACCCAGTTTTGTGTCTTTATTCCCCCCCCCCTTTCTGCAATTAGCTTTATTTCTCATAACCATGTTAAACAAACAAATACATCCCCCCTCCCCAACAGTGTTTTTCCCATAATGAATAGAACACATTTTAAATATTCTACTAATTTAAATATATTAAAATAAACCGCCAAACTGCATTGCTCGGCGTGATGTCTTTGGCAACGTTCAGTGCGACTGAAACGGTGATTGCCCTTCACCCGGTTCCTTCCGTGTCATACGGAAAACAATGCAAAAGTGATTCTGCTCTGGTGTTTTTTTTTCGCAGGAATTAAAGACGCTTGTCATTATTTGGAAAAATCGACATTTGAGGGGTCTGAAAATGAGCTAAATATCACATCCAAATTGCCAAATTACCAACACAGTGTTTTTGTAAATTAGCAATGTGCTTTGAACAATAGAAGCCCATAAAAAAAATTACATAAATTTGACTTAATCAATAGAATCCATCAGATTTGACCAATTTATATAATTAAAAATTCATTTAGCTAGCTGTTTACCTAAAT